>NW_027497713.1:0-160230 GCF_021521415.1 Bidens hawaiensis | reverse complement strand
CGGGCGGTGGGGCGCGGACTAGCGATTAATCATGATTAATTGGAGATTAATCAAAATTAATGGTGATTAACTGATTAATCAACAATTAATCGACACCTTGTTAGGATTTTTACAACCACGCCTGCAATAACATAAAAAAAAACTAACATTAACGAGCCTTTCTAAAGTATAATAACATGTTCATAATTTTCATCTTAACTTTCCTAAAAGTATGTGAATTGGAGACAATAACCATCAAAATAACAAAGTCATTGGATACTTAAAACCCCAAAAGGGACACACCATAGGGCAGGTTTAAGGAATTTCAAAAACAACCTCAATCAAACCGGTACTAGGGTTTCATGTTTGCCGCCATAATCCCCAAATTTGATGGCATTTTCTTCCCAATTGTTAACACATCCAGAACAATCACAGCATCCTGAAGCCACTAGGTACGTTCCGCTTGACATCGTCTACTCAGCACATCTCCCTGCACGAATGTCATGTCCAAAAAGGTCAAAGCCAAGAAGGATGTCGTCCTTTCACTCGATCTACCAAAGCCTCCGGTGGTCTATTTCTACACCCGGAACCCCAGGTTTAATTGTACTTCCGGTTACGATACCTTCGTGTCCAATTTGAAGGCGGTGGATGCTGTTCAAGTGAAAGTTGAGGATGAGGAATTCGATGAGGTTAGGGTTAGTAATAAGAAGAGGAAGATGAGTCAGGAGGTTGTTAAGTTAGGGCTTGCTTCTGCTTCCAGACCGAGAGCTGGTTTATGTCGGAGGAAACCTAATAATAGTGTTGGTAGCAGCGGAAGGAGACGCAAAAATGTTTCGAAGAAGAAAAACGCTGATGAAATGGTGATGACAGATATGGATAATGTAGGTAAATCATCCACAGCAGCTGCGAGTCGGACCAAGAGATGGGTTCGGTATGTTCCAGTTAAGGAAAATTTCATTTGTTTGTTTGTTTTTTGCTTAAGAATTATGTTATATATATACAATGTTGGATTACAGGTTGAAGTTTGATAGTGTGGATCTTCAGAAATTTGTGGGGTTACAATGCAAGGTTTATTGGCGTTGGATGCGGATTGGTACTTTGGTCGAATTGCAAAGTATGACACAGAGAGCCACCGTCATCATGTAATGGTTTTTTTTTATCCTTGTTTTATGAATTACGTGTTTGAAGCAGTAGTTTTTTGTACATAGTTTTGTGGTTATGTTAACGGGTGTTGTGACAAAATTAGGTTCAATATGAAGATGGTGATGAAGAGCTGGTGGTTCTGTCTAAAGAAAGAATCAAGTTCCATGTGTCTGCAGAGGAAATAAAATTTCTAAAGTTGACTTGTGATCTGCACTCTTCAGAAACAGATGATCTTGATGTCAACGAGATGATTATACTGCTGCTAATCTGGATGATTGTCATGATATTGAGCCTGGGGACATAATATGGGCCAAAGTTACTGGTATGCATATCAAGATCTTGCATACATTATTTGATTACACTTCTCATGGTTGTTGTTGATTCAGGTCATACTGTGTGGCCAGCAATTGTGTTGGATGAGTCGTTTGTTGGCATTCGTCGAGGTCTAAACAAGATCTCAGGAGAAAAATCTGTGCTTGTACAGTTTTTTGGCACACATGATTTTGCCAGGTGTCTATTTTTAATACTTGAAAGATACGATAACTCTTTCCAGAATCTTTTGTTATAAGTGTAACGCTCTGTACATATTTGTGATTTCCAGGGTTAAAACAAAGCAAGTGATTTCATTTCTTGAAGGCTTCTATCGTCTTTCCACCTGAAATGCAAGAAATTAGATTTTATTCGAAGCTTGGAGGAAGCAAAAATGTAAGATGAAAACATTGTAGTTTCTACATGGATTTTTTTTTTAATTTTATGTTCATAATAAATTAATAATATACATGTTTTGGATCTGTTGATCAGGTATCTTAGCAGACAAAAACTTCCAAGAAGTATGCTACAGTCGAGGAAAGGCTATGGCACGGATATTGGAGGTGATGGTGACGAGGATGAATCAAAGAAGATCTCTTTACGCACTGAAATAGAAGAAAGAAAAATCAAAGCCTTAAAAGTGGCCCTTTTATAGTAGGGGATCTTGAAGTATTAAAGCTTGGTAATGAACTTAATTATCAAACTGACCTTTTTTCCCCTTGTAGCTGCAGTGTTGCAAAAGTGGGGCCCAGGCGGGGATTAATAGTGGATTAATTGCTAGGCACCCCTAGCCCGATGAATCTGTAGTTAATCGATCCCATTAATTGGTAGTCGGACCTAGTCGGCCCAAATTGGGCCAAAATGGACATTTTTAAAAAAAGTATTTATAATTTTTATTTTAGTTTTAGGAAGGCTATCAGATGTTGTTTTGAACTTGTTAACCTCAGTTATTGGTTTTTCTCATTGATTCGTTATATTTACGTTTAATTGTTGATGTTATATCTATACTATGTAAACTTTTAAGTATACATGTGAACTTTTATATGCAGTTTTTCAAAAAATCATATAAAAGTTCCAATCTGATATATCCCTATTATTCCCGAGCTAGTACCTATCCCACTGCTCGAGTAGCGCCTAGCGAGTTCTACAACCATGTGTATCTGTACTCATTTATTTGTGATATCATGTAGGTAAGATTGTTAAAGACATGATTGTTTCGATGATGAGGAATCTATCTGTCCGTTAGGCTATACAGCTACTAGGAAATTTCCTTCGTTAGCAGGTAATACATAATGTATTTTGTTACTACAATTGTGTCTGTCCAGTTTGATGCATTAAATGATTCTGCTTGTTTGGTTCAGATCCAAGTGTATGTTCTGTATATAAGATGGAAGTGCTGCGAGATGCTGGCACAAAATCGCGACCTCTGTTCAGAGTTACAACAGAGGATGGCGATCAGGTCTGCTTAATTGTTTAACTGTCGCTGCAATTCTTATTAATATTCATATTGTTGTTCTATGTTTTGTGTTATGCTGTCATTTTGATTCACATTGCAGTAATGTGAAGTTTTGTCATGCAGTTTGATGGGCCGGATCCTTCAACATGTTGGAATAATATTTACCAAAGAATAAGAAAGATGCTTTCTACCAGTTCTGATAATTCTCAGGCTGAAGATGCATCAGAGACCTCCTTCAAGTTGGGTGCTGATATGTTTGGTTTTTCTGATCCTCATGTGTTGAAACTTATACAGGTACATCTATAGTTTGACTCAGTTAGTTGGATAAAGACTTAAGTGTTACTAGAACATATCAGTTTTTTTGGTTATCTAGTCTTGTATTACAGTTGTTATTAATTGTAGGGGACAGCGAGGTCGACATCAGGGAGAACGCACACCATGCCAGTTGGTTACAGACCTGTTCATGTCAAATGGAAGGACCTGGATAAGTGTAATGTCTGTCACATGGATGAGGTGAAATTTTTTATATCTATGCTGAGTTTTCCAAATCACCCGTAATGCTTTAATCTGATGGCAACCATTTCATCATCTGTCTTTGTAAACAGAGACACTACACATTCACCAGTCTTTGCCTTTTAATCTTCTGCATTTTGCAAATATCAACATTAACTCATAATTTTCTAACACAAGTGTTTATTTTTCAGGAATATGCCAATAATTTGTTCCTGCAATGTGATAAGTGCAGAATGATGGTAAGCAGTATCTTTATTTTGTCTTATTGCTGACAGGTTCAAGCCCTGCTTGCGGTGCGCACATATGATGTATATATGTGTGAACCCTCGGGTGGGCAAAAGTGAAATTGCACTAATTTTGACGTTATTTTACTAATCTCGTGAAAATAACGTTAAAAGTGACGGACGGTTAATCAGGCATCATGTAGTGGCGTTGATAGCCGAAAGACAAGGGTACATGCACCGATCAGCCGGTGTCCCGATGATTGAGTGCTATGTGCCTTATGTCCAAGGCTTGATGCAAAACTACTATCGAGCCGGGGGTCTCACCGGAAGCAGCCTCTCTATCCTTATGGGGTAGAGGTAAGGCTGTCTACATCTTACCCTCCTCAGACCCTACCATAGCTTTGCTATTGGTGGGATATACTGAGTACGATGATGATGATGATGATGATTGCTGACAGGTTCATGTTAGATATAAGATATTGATGATATTTTGTTTTTCTTATTGGCAGGTTCATGCAAGATGCTATGGGGAACTGGAACCTGTTGATGGTGTTCTTTGGTTATGCAACTTATGTCGTCCAGGGGCACCTGAGGTTTCTCCACCTTGCTGCCTATGCCCAGTCATAGGTACTTGTTTTTTCAGATCCGGAAATTAACAAACAACTTTTGTATACAACAAAACGCAATTCAAATAACTCACTGTTTTGCTAGGAGGTGCAATGAAACCTACAACAGATGGACGCTGGGCTCATCTTGCATGTGCTATGTGGATACCAGGTTCCATTTCTGTTTTAGTATGTCATCTTTTTTGCGTATTAATTTCAGTTCTTGTAACATCTTCTCTTTCAGAAACTTGCTTATCTGATATCAAGAAAATGGAGCCGATTGATGGTTTGAATAGAGTTAGTAAGGTAGATCTGTCTCTTTCTTGATAAATAGATCTGTAATCTGTTAAAGAGAACTAAACAAAAGAAAAAAATCAGTTTGCATTGTCAATGAAAATTCATGTTTTTTTAAATGTTTAATGTTTAATATATGCTTTTTTGTCTATTCAGGACCGTTGGAAGCTTTTATGTAGCATTTGTGGTGTTCCTTATGGAGCTTGTATCCAGGTAACTGTTTGTTATTATTGCTTGCACTCTGCAATTTTACATTATTTCAGTTTTCTCATATGTTGGTGTTTTGTACGCTGTAGCAATCTATGCAGTTTTACCTGCCTTTTGGCAATTTTAATTCTGCATGTTGGATATGGTTAAAACTCATCCAAATTTTAGTTTACTACAACCATTCTTTATTCTTATGTCATGTGCCTTTTACGTTCTTTCCGTCCAAAAGAATTACTCATTTTATGTTATCAACAATGATCCAGTTGCTGTCGTTTGTTGACTGATTATGTAGCTTTTCATTTCTGTGTTGAATGAATATCACTGCTCTAAACCTCTTACCTACTTTGATATGCTAATGCAGTGTTCAAACAATACGTGTTATGTTGCGTATCATCCGCTTTGTGCTCGTGCTGCTGGATTTTGTGCTGAGGTAATTATTTGTTTGTTATATAGTAACCAAGTTCTGTTCTTTACATATTCAATGAAATGGCAACTTATTATTTATTTAAGAAGTGAAAAATTCTTGATCAACGATTTGTATACTATTATATGTCTACATAGCTTGCAGATTCTGATAGACTGCAGCTGGCTCCTATAGAGGAGGATGAGGAGAATCAATGCATTCGTTTATTATCATTTTGTAAAAGGCACAGCCCTAATCCTACGATTGAACGTACCAATCCTGATGAACGGATGGGTCAAATATCAAGTCAACGTTTAGATTATGCTCGCCCCGTGAATCCTTCTGGCTGTGCTCGCACTGGTCTGTCATTGCTTCTTTTTTTCATCTTAATTGCTGATCTCATTTTGACATGCCTATGATATTAGCATATTGATTTCTTTTAATATAAATAAAATAAATATGAGCAGAGCCGTATGATTATTTTGGGAGAAGAGGAAGAAAAGAGCCTGAAGTTCTTGCTGCTGCATCATTGAAGCGAGCATATGTTGAAAATGTACCATATTTGGAAGGCGGTTTTTGCCACCATGAGTCTTTAGGCAAAGTGCCATATTCTGATATTGGAGAACTTAAAAATTCATTGCATGATGAGTCTCATACAAGCATATTTTCTATGCCTGAGAAGTATGTATACATGAGGACAACATTCAGAAAGAGACTAGCATTTGGTAACCATCTTTCTGTTAAATTTCTTTCTTAAATTTTGTGAGTTACATCCATATTTACGTGAGCAACTATGCTGGTTGTGAAAGAGAATGTTATAAGTATCACATGTTTTAAATATAGTCTATTATTTGGCACAGGGAAATCTGCAATACATGGTTTTGGTATATTTGCTAAACAACCGCATAAAGCGGGTGATATGGTACACGCTTTACTTTCTGGAAATATTTTTCCAATATTGTTCAGTTTTTCTATTGAGATTCCCAACATTTATGACGCCTTGTTTGATTTATCACAGGTAATTGAATATACTGGTGAAATTGTTAGACCATCTATAGCTGACAGAAGAGAGCACTTGATATACAACTCATTGGTGGTAAGTAATTTATAACTCTTTGTACATAAGCATTATCACACTTGAAAAATTCGATTGCTATATGAGGCCTATAAATAATGTTGGTAATTGATGCTAACTGCTTTCATCATATTCTCTCCCTACATCCTCTCATATATTTGATAAGATATTATTAAGTTATTGCTTTTGACTTATGTTTCCACCTTGCTTTTCCTTGTAACTGGCTTACTTTCTTTGATTTTGCACATCTTTAAGGGTAAAATGACTAACGGCTTGAGTGGAGTTAATATCTTCCTTATTATATGGGCATATGAAATTTCTTGACATCTTGATTTTGAACTATAAACCGGAATATGTCATTCCTTGTGTTGGAATATTGAATCGAGTAAACTCACTTGAATACACGATTTTGGTGACAAATCACAAGTCACTTTTTAAAACTTTATTAATTAAGAACAAAAGACCACACATTACATTGACCCTAAATTCTCCATTTATACTACAATAACTTGAAAGAACAGCCACCAACTTGACTTAAATAATCTTTTTCTTATCCTTGATTTTCTCAATCACCATCTTTCAAATGTGAACTGATTTAACCCTCAAGTTCTTGGTTTACTAATCCAACCCCTAATCAAGACTAACTTCTAACACCTGGCACACGAGCTTCATATGAATGAAGTTCTGCTTTTCTGGTGACTTTTGTGATTTATACAAAATTTTTTTCTTAACATGACAATTAGCTTTCTTATAATGGATGACATTTTTGTAATCAGCTTTCACAATTCTCAAAGTTTGGTTTGGCTGGTTCAAGAACTTGAGTTGATTTTTTTCTTTTTCTTTTGATTTTGAACATAAACATATGTTAACCAATTACATTAAAGAATAAAAATCTTATTATGGATGTTATGATACCTTTTACCCACATTTCTTAAAGTAACAAATTTATAACCTAAAGTTGATAAGCAAGTTCATACTTAAGGAAAATTATTTGTTAAAGAAGAAAAATGCACATGACGGCAACTGCTAAATCTAGAACTATGAAGTCCTTGACGACTTCAATAGAGAAAAGGCTAAATGGCTGGGAACAAAGATATGGGTTTCGAAAGCAAGTTAAATAAGATTTAAAAACAAAGATATGGGTTTCGAACGCGCATTCTTTCTATAACAATAAGCATGCTTAACCAACTGAACCGAACATATATATCAATATTTATATACAAATTTTTATATAAATTTATTTACAATCCGGTTTGGGCTAAGCGATTGGTTTAAAGCTCTAAACCGCATACCAAAATTTCCAAACTGGCTGTCCGATTTACCGAGGGCCAACCTGGCCAAATCTGTTAATTTGTTTTGTTAATGTATGATAGTTGAAAACCTATTATTGATACAATAGCCGATTAGTTGCCTCAATTAAGGGGTTGTTTGGGATTCCTTATTTGCACCTACTTATACCTTATATAAGGAGTTTCTCATAAGTTACTCCATCCTAACTTATGAAAATCTCTTTTTTTTCTTCTTTAAAAGGTTTAATAAGTCATATTACCCAAAAACTATTTTAATTTATAAAAGTTAATAAGTTATAAAGAGGAAAATATAAGGAAACACAAACACCCCCTAAGTTTGTGATTTATTGGAGTATATTAGAAATATTAGGGTTAGCCGTCATAGGGTTAGTCGTCGTTAGGGTGTTAAGCCCATTAGCTTAGCTCATTTGGATTATGGTTTACGTAATGTCAATAGCATCTGTTACCGGCTTCGCGGAGTACACATTCAACCAACTGCATGTGCCAGGTTATACAAATATAAATGTGAATGCAATTTCATTGTGAAATCCTGACTCTGCTTCATATGGAAAGTCGATTCCTTGAATGTTATATTTTAATTTCCAGTGATCTTTAAGATAGCACGCAAAAAACACTAAATCGACAATATTATTGTTTTCTATCAGTTACTTTTTACTGCTTTGTCTTTTTATGTTTAGAAGGTTTAGTAAGGCTCTATATACAATGGTTAGTTTTCATTGTTTGAAAGTGTAACCGGCATTTTGACATTAACCCAAAGTGTAGGGGATATTATGTCACAGCTAAACCTTCAAAGCAGACCAATGTAAAATTGCCAGACTAAGTGAATATTGTTTGTTATATATCTCTGTTTGCAGGGTGCGGGGACATACATGTTTCGGATTGATGACGAACGTGTAATTGATGCTACACGGGCCGGAAGCATTGCACATTTAATTAACCACTCTTGTGAAGTATGTTAAGCTCTTTGTTTCATTGAATTATTTTTAATTACTTTTATGTTTTTGTTTTTCTTTAGTGAAGTATGCGAATTCTTATAGATATATTTTGTTCCAGCCAAATTGTTATTCAAGAGTTATAAGCGTGAACGGTGATGAACACATAATCATTTTTGCCAAGCGGGATATTGCACAGTGGGAAGAACTCACATACGACTACAGGTTTTCTTTCATAAGATGTATACTTTTTATACATTATCTTTTTTTATTATGTTTAGTAACTCTTTATAATATTTGATTGCAGATTTTTTTCTATAGATGAACAACTTTCTTGTTATTGCGGTTTTCCAAGTTGTCGGGGTGTAGTTAACGATGTTGATACCGAGGCCCAAATGGGGAAGCTATATGCACCGCGCAGTGAATTAAAAGACTGGAAAGGAGAATGAGTCGAGGTTAGAGACGTGTCAAATTCCTTGGCTCATTTTGCTTTCTTGTGCCATTTTTCTTTAATAAACTATATAACTTTGTACCATATTTGTCATTTATGGGTAGGGAGTTTGAGCTTTTTTTTACAAAGTGCAACAGGCTTGAGCCGATTCTGTATGATGTTTTATTATTATATATGATAAGACTTGCTTCGGCGGATTTTTTTTGCTTGGGTGTAGGTTATGTAGCGATACAAGCCTCACTCTCCGATAGGCGTCTTTCTTTTATTGCATCAACGACTTTTAGCCTGGCCTGTAAGGCACCCTTTTTAAAACCGAGAGGAAATATTTTTGTAAGATTAGTCTTAAATATATAGTTTTCGCACCAGCGTTTTGTAGACACTATTTACATTGCCTTTTGTTTTCTTTTACTAATAAAACAAAATGGTTTTAGTATTTTAAAGTTTTAACCACGTAGTGGAAGTCTTTAAAGAGATTACAAACTGCTGTTCTAAAAAAACTAAAACAAAAGAGATAACAAACTGTTATAAACAAAAGCATAAGTTTAAAACCTCAATTACACTAAGAAACAGCAAGTTGAAACTAGAAGTGCACAAAAAAACCGGTTCCGGACCCCAACCGGTGTACCTGAACCGGAACCGGTTCCAGTTCGTACCCGGTGGTCCTTGCTGGAACCGGTCCCATTTTGTACCCTGTGTGAAAAAAACCGGTTCCGGGTTTTAAAAATACCCGATTTTGTGCACCTCTAGTTGAAACCAAAACAATAGGTTTGTATACATCAAGAGGTTATATGGAAATATTGTTCTTATCCTTGTTTTTATAACTTGGGGTGTTAGATTCCCAATCCACTCATCAAACTATGTGAGTGAATTTTTATAATATAGGGAGTGGTTTAAGGGTGTTGTGAGTGAATGAGAGAAAATGTTGCTATATATTTGAAAAATTATTGTAGCATCATAATGTTTTTTAAAAGTGGTGGTGAGTGGAGGCAAAATAAAAAGTAATGATAAAATAATAAAAAAGTATCATTTACTTAAACATGAGAGAAAAAACAGTGTTTTTTTTAATATAATTTTGGATTTAAAAAAATATGAGAAGGAATGAAAATGCTTTTATATATTAACAATACTATGTGAGTAAAAAGAACCGGATAATGAATTGTTGTATGTTATTGGTTGAATATCATAGAAGATTACATGTATATAATACTAATCTATATTACATTGAGGACCCTCTAATATCTATTTTTATAACAAACACTTTATATCTGACCCGCAAAGTAAATTTTCTGTTGTATTTTATTGAAAGACAAATTTCTTTTACTTCTGAGATTCGAACTTAGGATCTTTACGTGCTTAAGAGATTTTGTCTTTACTACTGTCAACCCTAGGACGTAGAAGTTGTGTTAGTAAGAAAAACTCATTTGCGAATATTTGGGTTCCAACGAGAGGCACACATCTATGTGCATGAACATAGCCAAGTAGTTCCTTTTGACCTGTGTTGTTGCATATCTGTTCTGCTTCCCTACTCATTTAACCATTTTACTATAAGTCTATTTTTTCCATTTCAAACTTGGGAACTTGGTTTCAAAAAGTGTGAGATCTTCTGAGGCCACACTCAAGTAACAGAAAGTGGAGGCGAGAAATTCACGTACGCGAGATGAGAGCATCACATACTTGAGACGTGAACTTCATGTATACGAGGCGTGAGGTATACTATAGCACTTGTATAATTATGAAGAACATTTTATACACCATAAAAGTAATATAATTATAAGAAAAACACAATTCATTAATTTATCACAATGTACAACCAAAAGTGCATTGTACTTTGGAAAACTAAATATAAAAAGAAACACAAAATGTATATTCACATCTATTATTCTAATAAAAGAATACTACATTGTGTCACTTGTCACATTCTCAGCCGTCCTCATATTTTTTAAACTCATTTTGTTATTTGGATCCCTTGTGGGTCATTACCCAACCCAAAATAGCCTTATTTTTATGTATATATAAAGCAAGTGTGTTAATGTTTATTTATTTATTTATTTTTCTTTTTATATTTTAGCATCATGCTTATCCTTAAGTTATAAAATGAAACAATTTAGCTTTAGAAAAAGAACCACCAAATGGGATAGAAGTGGTCGAAACATTGCTTTATTATTATTATTATTATTATTAGTGTTTTCAGGTATATAAAATAAAAGTCAATTAAAATACTATCTTCCTTAAAATTTTCATTATATAAATTGACTATATTCTCATAAATTTGTTTATCGACATACTAACCATTTAAATTTATTCTTTTGGTTTATTTTGCAAAGCTAGAATCATGAAGTTCTTTTCTTAGTTATCATATATATAACTAGCTTTTATTCCCTATAATACATGGTTGCTTTATATTATTTGTTTCTAATACTAATATATATTTTTTGGATTTTAATTTTATTTATTGTAAGCAAGTTGTTAATATACTTAGGATTTGATGATGAAAGGGTTTCACAAATAAATGAGATTTATAACCCGGTTTAAAAGCTATATGGGTTTGGTGAGACTCATGACCCTTTTTTTTACTATAAAATTGTTTTCTTAGTTATAAATAGTATCTTTAAAAAAATCCAGATACTAATTTTTAGTATATCCCTATTTTATAAGATTTTCGTATCAAATATTTGATGAGATTAATTTTTAATATAATGAGATGTTATAACCCGTTTAAAAAGCTATCTAGGTTTGGTGATACCCATACCCGTGAATTCGGTTTAAATGCATGAGAAATATTCATTTAAAAATAAAACAATCTTGTGACTTGAAAAAAATTTAAGGAGGCTTTGTTTATATATATTTAAGGTAAGATTAAGATTTAATACATAATCTTGTTTTATTATTTATGGTTGGCTTGTATTTGAAAGAACCCGTGTTTTCACACGGACATCTATACGTCGCTTTATCAAGATTTACAAGCAGATATTAAATAAAAATTTGATTATTGATAAACTAGGTATATTGACCAACACAACCGCAAAAGTGTACAAGGGAATTTTTTCTTATAAGTAAATATTTGCCTAATGTTTCTTTAGTAATTCCTATAACTTTAATATAAATTGTAATTTTATTAACCATGTATGATAATTGTGTTATCGATTGTATTTTAATTAATGTTCAAATTTTAAAATTTTCATCAATTCCCCGTGTTATACACGAGGCTCAAACTAGTTAATATTATAATTAAGTACAATTGCACAAACAAATCATGCGAGTTTCGTTGGCAGGTCAAAGAAAGGGGGTTCGATATGGGTGTAAAATGAAATGAGTTCAAGTTAAAACGAACCGCTTTTAAAAAGATATTAGTTTGGCTCAGATCAAACAGTTCCGATCAAAATGGAGTTAAATTGAAATGAGCTATTTTATAAAAGGTATCAAATTAGGTTCACTCTCAATATCCTTTTATGGTGACTAGTGGCACCGTTGGAGGTAGCTAGTTGTGGCAATTGGGGTGGCATAGGTGGTGCCGTCGGTGGCAACGTTAACAAAGGTGATGGAGTGGCATTGATGGTTATTAGCATCGGTGAAGCCAGGCTAGATAGTGGAGGTGGTGGCGCCATGAGTAAGTTTTTAGCACTTGGCCGTTCTGATCCATTGCCTAATTTGAGAAGACTCAGAAAATAGGAGCATGACTCATGAAAGGTGACACTAACATTCGTAAAGTGTTGGTGAAGAGTAGGATTTTAGCACGATACCTTTTTAAGTGCGGATTAACAGACAAAAGACACAATGAATGGATAGAGAAGTATAGAGATGGCAAAACAAACCCAAAGTGTTTGAATATGGGTCAATGTGAATGTGGATAATCATTATAACATAATGGGTCATTTTGGGCTTCAAATAATTTCTAGATGGGTTCGTATGGGCTTGTCGAGTGGAAGACCTGATACAATCGCGAATTAAAATAGGCCGATGAAAAGTAAATGCGAGTCAAAATGGGCGGTCTTTCCTCATATGCGTCTCCTCTTGCCGCCGAAAAACCGACTCACACTCAAGTCCTCAATCCTATGCCTGGAAAATGGGTCGGGCCGGGCTATTTGGGTTCAGTTTACGAGTAAAAATAGGTTCGGGAAAAAAGGGTTACTTTTGGTTCAAGTCGTGACGGGTTCAGGTCGAAACATGTTGGTTTAAAAAATGGCAAAAAATCATAACTTGAGAAAAGTGAAATAATTTGACGAAAATTTCTAAATTTAAAGGATTTAAAAAATCCTACCCAAATATTCAGTTTGGAATGGGCTTCGCGCCAAACACGTAATCGACCCAGTTACGTGCTTGACCTGGTGCTTGATCTGTAAGTGGATTTGCATGATTTACCCGTGTCGGATACGAGCGCTCAGACGTCGCTTACTCACACGATGTTGATTGGTGTCGAAGATACTGGTAAAAATAGAATAATTGTGTTTCCTATTCTCCTTAAACTAGTTAGGGAAAGCAAGGTGTCAAACCACGAAGAATCCGCGGCCAATGTTTATTATTAAATAATTAACTATTTACTTATGAAGACTGTGTTGGAAAAACAACGATTTTAAACTTCAATCAACCTTAATGTTTTGATAATAACTTAATTAGCGTAATGTGACCTAAAAGAGCATTAGTTTATCATTGATGCTACATGTCATACACATGTCCCTTAACACTAGATTGATCATCATTAGCCACTATTAAGCAACAAAGTAATTAATCAAGACTAAACACTCATGATCAAAGTTAAAGAAATTAATAATTCCAAAACAACAAAGTGTTAAATGAAGATCTCTACATCAACATGTAGATGAAGAAATCACAAGACTAATCTATTGAAGATTAATTAACAATTTAGTCAAGTTAGGTTGTTAATTGGAAAATTGGATTCGAACAATCCCAACTTTTAACATATTTTTCTCAACGAGCCACGATTGACAGAAGCCTAACTCCGTTAGTATGTTGATGATTTGTTATGCTTGTGTGTTAAAAACATGGTTAGGTGGAAAATACATGACAAAATCATGCTTATGTGGGCAGATTACACCATCACCAGCACCACCATCACCATGGCAATTGCCACCATCTCCACATGACAAAACCTAAAATTACCTGTAACAAGCCTTGGTTTAAGGATTCGAATGTGGAAATATGGATAAAGCGGGACTACGACGCGAGTGGAGATGAGAACATGATTGAGGCCATGTTTGGGATTCCTTATGTACACCTTCTTTTGAATTATATAAGGAGTTTTTGATAAGTTACTCTCTTCTAGGTTATCAAAACTCCTTTTTTCTTCTTTAAAATCTTAAAAAAGTCACATTACCCAAACACCCTTTTAGCTTAAAAAGTTAATAAGTTATAAGGAGGTAAAAATAAGGAATCCCAAACACCCCCTGAGTTTGTATAAAGAGGAAGGGAAAAGGGGTAGTCTTGGGAGAACGCAATTGACTCGCTTAACCCCAACCTTTGGAAACACAAACATCAGTTTTGAATGTTCTTAACCCGGAGGCTTAATTTAAGAACACAAACATCAGTCTAATCGTTCACATCTGTAATTGTTAGTAAGGTTTTCAAAAGTATCTTAACAACCACCATTGTGATTAGCCTCCTTCACATCTTTGCGATTAACCTCCTTCACATCTGCAATTATTCATAGGAAAAACAACATCAGAAGGTTTATCACCGACAAACAAACGAATTAGGGTTTCCAGATTGGGGTTTTCTTTGGAAAGTTTCATTCTATTGTAAAATCATGATTTGAGGATATGTGTAACATCACGTAATCTAACCCCTTAGAAATTAGCCAAAGATGTCAATCCTTTAAGTTTAGGGACTTCAAATAAAAATTTTGAAAATCTTGAACCATTGTGATATGCGACGGGGTAATCATAAGCCCATCACGTAGTGCTATGGACTTGCACACAAAATATTAAGACAGCTACGCGATACGCGATGACCCAACCTGTATGACCAACGCGTAATGCGATGGCCTCGTTAAGCAACCGGGTACACGTGTCCAACCGCGTGTCAGCACGTGGCACGATTTGACAGGCCACGTGTCACAACGTGGCAGGGCGGTGTAAATTGCGGCGTCGCGCTACGCGACGGGTGTAAAGGAACCCCATCGCGTATCGCGGCGGGTTATGAAATCCGCCTATAAAAGGAGGTGACGTGCATTGAGACTCTCTCATCCCAAAATACACCCAATTTACACATAGTTAATCTAGGAAGGCATGCCCAATTGTTACGACGAGCCGGCGTTCCGTTCCTCGAAGTTCATGCAAGTTTTTGAAGTAATAATCAAGCTATTAATCGTTTAAGCGAGTTATATCAAGATCATATCCGTCAAGCCGTCACTCATTTCTTATTAATAGTATTCCGAGGGCTCGTTAAGGTAGGGGTTATGTTTAAATTACTTAAGTTATAGCTTAGACATTAAATGAGTCTATGACCTTTAACCTTGAAAGTATTTTATAAACATTCACAACGAGTTTTCATAAACGTTACTTCTTAATAAAGTAATGTTAACAAAAGATATATTTTGACGGGCATGTAGTAAAATGTAAGGGGGACATCACAAGTAGTGAGTTTCTTGCCTAAGGAAAAGTAATTCGTATAAATTCTAATCAACCGCGGGACCTGTTTACTTACCTGGAGAAACTCACTAACGTGTTGAAACCTATTAAGCCAAAGCATGTTATATCAAACGTCACATAAAACAAAGTGTTTTCATTCACAAATAAAGTTGTAAACTTTATCAAGCTTAAGCTTAAGGTAATAGCTTAATCAAGAAATACCATTCAAATATTATATAAACCTATTTATGCATAGGTTAATATCATTCTCAATCAAAAAAGGTTTCAAACGCACCGGCGGTACAGGTGAATACGTTAACCTTTACAACCAGTCAAAACATATGTATACTCTATAAGATGAACGGGTTGTGTGTCTTAAAGAGTCAGTCAATGTTTACATGAGATTACGTGATCTCTAAAACGTTATAATACAAAGTAGAAAATAAAAAGCAACTCAGACCGATTACACATGTGTCTGGATCCATACATAACTGTTTAGCCTGAACAGTCAAAGGCTACGTGGCCGCGGGCTAACAGTCATAACTAGTTCTCCATTAAGGGCTACGTGGCTCGCGGAACACTTTTGTGTGTAGGGTAGTGATACAAATTACGGAAGTAGAAATACTTTTGCTGAGCTTGTACAGAAAACTATGTTTGAATTGTAACTATTATTTGATTATTTTTGGAGTCATACGTGTTCACCAACACATAGCTGACATATTTTTCCAACCCAATGCAGGTAATTAAGTACCTATAAGAAGTGGAAAGGATTGGAGTCGTCGTGTAGTTACAAAATGGCTCAACTTTTTGATATTAAAATCCTTGTAATAAAAACTCGTATTTTGTAAACGAATACTTGAGTATTTAATTTCCAAGTAAATTTTCAATGTAAATTAATATTCTAAACAACTTAAGACTTCCACTAAAATTAACCCATAAACTTTGATATATTTACAAAACAGGTACTAACTATTGGTCACACTTCTGGGCCCTAAGTCGGGGTGTGACAGGTTGGTATCAGAGCCATCGGTTTCAGCGAATTAGGTATTAAACAATAGTACCTAAGCTTTAACCTTGTTGTTGTTGTTGTTGTTGTTCTTTTTATTATTATTCTTATGATTTTGTAAGGATAAGATAGGTTTGGTAAACTTCCTATCCAAAAATCTAACTACTACAGATGTCTTATATTAACTATCTTGGTCTTAGACGCCGAGTAGCCATTCGAACTAAACCGACATTCATTCGCGAACCATCAGATATGGCGAGCAGTAATAGTTATTACACCAAATTCTTCAGTCAAAACCATCCGATAGTTCCGGTGCAACCCTATGGCAGTCAACCTGTATATCTCCCGGGAAGCCAGTAATTTCTGATAGAAATCTCTGATGATACCACCGATAACATTCCCCAATATTATCCATCTGAGATCCCACTTTATCATCCTTCCGAGGAGCAAGAAGTTCAGAGTAAGTTTAAGCAGGATATTAGCTCTAGCTCATCAAGTTGGATGAATTGTTATTCTGATAAGAGTAAATGGCATTTTGGATGCCACCACCAAACTATCAAGCACCACAAACTACCGCAAGATCAAGTCGAAAACCTAAGATGAGGGTTACTATGCCCTGTGAGAAAATATCATTTCAAATGCCAGTGGGCTCACTCCCTGAGCATTTCGACCACCCTAACCCACCCTTCACTCCACTACCTCCATAACCCTTCACTCCACCACCCTAACTCACCACCTTCATCTCCGCCTCACAGCTCCGCCATAACCCACCACCGTAACCCTCCCTCTCCATCTCTGCCTCTCACCCACCACCGCCACCACCTTTACCCGCCACCTCCACCTCACAGCTCCACCCTTATTCTGCCACCGTCATCTCCCTTCTCGGTTTTTGCTTTTTTGGACTTCTAGCTTTTCATTTTCCGGGCGATTTGTTATGAATGGCATTAGTTTGGAGGTTTCGCTAGTAATGCACGCCAGGTGTTTGATTAAATGCCAACTCCAAATTTTATTTTAATTTTCTTTTGTTTCCAAAACAAAAAATGTTTTTAACTTCTTAAGTGATTTATGAGGGCCTGTGGTGGGGAGCCGGGCCCTAGCTCGAGCCCGGGGATTTGGCGTTGCCCCTTTAAAAATTTTATTTATGCAAAGATGGTATTCCGGGATACAAGGGATACTCTAGGTTACTCATGCATTTCTAGCGGGATCATTTCAATGTAAAGGAAAGGAAAGATCAGTTAAAGGAGCGTCTTGCTTCGGACTTGGAACTCTATAATGACGTTGTCAAAACCTTGCGCTTGCTTAAGAACTGGTTATGCGGGGAGTGCATGGCCCTGCATGCCTTCAATAGGTCTTGTCGGCACAGAAAAGAAGTGGTTAAATGCACCCCACGTGCATGAGGCGACTTTGATTTTATTGTGGAGATCCCTCAACCCTGCGAGTCGCAGATGGAAGTTGGGAGTGGTCTGTCTGAGATGATTGTGGTAGATGTCGCTTTCCTTGAGCGCATCCTCGTCATTCTTATTGCTACTGTCAAGAGTATCCCACCCGCGTGCCGCATAGCTTTTGCCCAGGCTTTGACAGGGGGGGCTCCGTAAAGTGGTGGATGCCCCGGGGTCTATTGAGGCTTGGGTTAAACTTTTGTTGCTGCCTTGCTGCACGTTATGTGTTGTCAAACCGGCTACTTGGCTGTTTGGAAGGATGAGGCGGGTTTAGAAGAGTTGGTGCTACCGCTCCTTGAACTTCCTATGATGTGGGATTTCCAACTTAAAGAAGATGGATGGGGCAATATCAAGCAGTGCCTCCGGAAGGTAGCGAATGGCCATTACACAGTGGCGATCAAAGTCATGTGTTCATCCGGGGTCGCGCCTCCTGGGGGGATACATTGGAGCATTGATAGATAAACACCCTGTGGTGGACCCCCCGACCATGCCCTCCGTTGTGCCATCAGAACCAGCCTTGCAGGTGGACGGTGATTGTGTGTTGGAATGTATTAAAACCTTCCCGAAAGGTACATCTTGTGGGAGGGATGGTTTGCGGGCTCAACATATTTTAGACACTTTCTGTTTAAAGGCCATCATTGATGTTATCAACTTGTGGCTTGGGGGGCTTTGTCCTAAAGTTCTAGCGGAGTTCATTACTTCGGCACCGTTGACCCCCCTGTTGAAGCCTGATAATGGAATTAGACCCATCGCAGTGGGGGATATTTGGAGAAGATTCGTGTCAAAAGTCGCTATGCGTAAAATAGGGAAACAGGTGGCTGTTTATCTAGGGGATTTCCAATTCGGGGTTGGGATCCCTAATGGGGCAGAGGCGATACTGCATAGTGCTAACAGGTTTTTGAGCACGTTTCATTCTGACGGGTCCATGGCTATGCTCACTGTTGATTTTTCTAACGCCTTCAACGAGGTGGATCGGACGACCCTCCTCAGGGAATTTAGCTGCAGATGTCCATCCATCTTCCCATGGGTCCGGTTTTTATATGCCCGCCCCGCCCGTTTATATTTGGGGGATACTCATATTGGGGCTTTTACTGGGGTGCAACAAGGGGACCCCCTTGGCCCTCTTCTTTTTGCTTTGGTCCTTCATCCGCTAATCCTTAGGGTGTAGGGGACCTGTTCCTTGCCCTTCCATGCTTGGTATTTAGACGATGGCACTATCAATGGTAAGGCTGAGGAAGTTGCTAGAGCGTTGGGCATTATTCACTCAGAGGGGGCGTCTCTAGGGCTTAGATTTAATATTCGAAAAACATAGATTTTTTGGTCGCCATGTGATGATTCGAAGAAAGTGCCGGGTTTATTCCCTAGCGATATTAGCAGGCCTGTGACTGGAGTTAAACTCTTGGGGGGTGCGGTTAGTCGAGATGCAGGGTTTATTCGGTCTTTGGCAACTAAAAGAGCTTTGAGGGCGGTTGAACTTATGAAACGCCTTCCGGACCTGAGGGACCCCCAAAGTGAGCTCCTTTTGTTGCGCTCGTGCATGGGGGTTGCTAAGTTAGTGTTTGGGCTCCGGACCTATCAACCTGAACATGTCAAAGAGGCTGTGTCCATCTTTGATGCGGGCCTCCGGGGGACAATTAAAGATATTGTTGTGTGTGGAGGACCGCATTTTGGGGACCTCCAGTGGAGGTTGGCTTCCTTCCCTATGCGTTGCGGAGGCTTAGGAATTTTCTCGGCGGGGGATGTCTCCGCATATGCCTTTGTGGCTTCCAGGTCCCAGTCATGGAAATTGCAGGACCACATCTTGCGAAGCGCTGGTGTTATGGGGGTAGATCCTGACTACTCTTTTGCACTTGGTAATATTGGAACAACTCTCCCGGACCTTGATATATGCGGTTTTACTGATAATGAGACCGCCCCCAAGAAACCTCAACAAACCTTGGCGAGTGCTCTTTATAGTAAACACGTACATGATTTGGAGGAGCGATTCGATATGACCCCGAGACAAAAGGCAATTTTTGCTTGTCTCAAGGGGGCTCATGCCCAGGATTTTTTGACTGTTGTGCCTATTGAAGGTCTTGGGCAACGAATGTCGGCAGTTGAATACAGAGCCATCCTTAAATACCGGCTTATGATTTCTCTTTTCCCTCTAGATGAATCATGCCCCATTTGTAAAAAAGTTTGTTTGGATAGATTTGGTGAGCATGCCCTCCACTGTAAGGAATTGCCGGGATTCAATTATCATCATGACTGGGTTTGAGATGTCTTATGGGATGTTCTTAGGCGTGCGGGGATCTCAGCCAAGAAAGAGGCACCTGTAAACTTTCTGACTGATCCGCGAGAGGGAAGATCTACCATGCGTCCTGCGGACGTTCTTGTGTTTGGCTAGGTAGGGGGTAAGCATGCGTGTGTTGACCTCACTGGGGTGTCCACGTTGGTGGGGCTGAGAGACAGTGGCTTCGTACCGGGACAGGCTGTTTTAAGGGCAGAATCTAGGAAGGTTGTTAAGCATGTGGCAGCGTGATTGGAGAATCAGCACGTGTTCATTCCATTTGCCTTCGACACGTTTGGATCCCTAACTCCCGAGGCGGTTCGCTTATTGGAGCGGGTGCAGAAGGTGGTCCACAGTGACTCGCAGAGCCCGAGAAACCAAGGATTTATATTTAGTAGAATAGGCTTTACGATTCAAAAGGGGATAGCGGCACAGCTTGTTGCTCGCTTACCCATTATCCAGATGTAGCTCGGTTTGTGTTATATAAAATGAAATGATTAAGGTATGAAAAAAAATGCCAGTTAATGATTCTTCTGAGGAAGAACCTGAAGAAGATGAGAATCCTCATTTTCCTCCATATGTAGGACCGAGACCCTTAATCTCCTAGCAAGCCAATGAGATTCGAGAAGAGGCTAACCTTATAGAGGAATTTTATACTAATAATATCCCCGATATGGAAATGCAGGCATATGTTGCAAATCCACATTTATACCCTCGGGAAAATGCATATCTCTTCCCAGCTGCATCTGCACCAACAGGATATCCTAACCCACCAAATGCGGTGATGGACGAGCTGCGGAATGAGAAAGTGGATAAAAAGAAAGTAGGAAAGAAAATCGTCAAGTGTGATAAGATGAAAACTCTTGTTAAGAAGTGGATTAGAGATTAAGGATAATAAAGCTGATATGAATCGTTGTTAAAAGTTGTGTTTTCTTTCATGTAACAAAAATAATGTAATATAAGAAGGTGTATATTTTCTTTTAAATTAAAACCTTGTCTTATTCATGTACAACATGTCTGGACAAGGAAAAGCTAATAGTGGTCTAGAAGTCCAAGTGAACAACAAAGAAAAGACAATAGAAGAAAATATTCAAGCAATCCCGAATGAATATGTGCTCGGTATTCGTGACTTAATAAAAGAGGCTGTAAAACCACTTTATGAACTCATGAAAAATGATCCTAGTCGAACTGCTTCTCAATCTAACAGAATAGTCGAAGCAGGAGCAAAACTGTAAACTCAAGGAAAGAAACTAAAAGTAGAAACGGAGAAGAGAGAAAGTAATAAAAAGGAATTGGAGAAAAAGAAAGAGGAAAGCACACAAAGCTCAAATGCTGAAAAAAATCTTCGTGACAAAACTAAGAAACTAAAAATACAAGAAGGTTGTGATTTCAAAAAATTCAAAGTTTACAATCCAAAGGAATTTCACGATGATGAGGGAGCAATCGTTACCCTTCGATGGTTGGAAGATATGGAGTCTATTGTACTGATTAGTAAATGTACCGAGAGGGAGAAAGTGCAGTAAACCTTCGAAATGTTCAAGGGAGAGGCGTTGGAATGGAGTAATACCCTTATTGAAATCAAGGGTAGAGAAAATCTGTATAACTTGGAATGGAACACTTTTAAAGAAATGATATTAATGAAATTCTGTCCGATTTATGAAATGGACCGGATTCAAACAAAGTTATGGAATCACAAAGTTGTCGAACGAATCTCAAGGAATATAATACCAAATTTCTTGAGTATTGTAGGATTGTTCCACATTTAGTCATTTCTGAATTTAATAAAGTGACTCGGTATATTTACGGACTACCAATCGAGATACGTGATTTGGTCCGTTCTCATATGCCATCCATGACAGAATCTGCCATGGAGTTTTCTGGGTATTTAATGGATGGAATGATCAATAATAGGGATGAAAGGAAGAAAGACGATGGTAAATCGACTGCTGGAGGAAAGGTGAGAAAAGTTGAAATAAAGAGGGAAAGAACGTTTGTGTACAATCATCCGATTTGAAAATCTTGTGGTAGAAGACACTTTGTCAAATTTCTTTGACCATCTAACACCATCGTATTTAATTTCTACAAAAAGACGGGTCATGTTGAAGTTGATTGTAAGAGGAAGGTTGTGGTGTGTTTTGATTGTGGAGAGAAGAGGCATTTTAGTGCTGAACATTCGAAAAAGAAGCCGACAATAGCAGCAGCTGGTGCAAGTGGTAGTGGTGTAAAGGCCGATGCCAATAAAAGGAACACACATGTCTTCATGCTTGATACTTAGAAGGCTAGAGGCATACCAGACGTGATCACCTGTATGTTTCCTATCAATAATGTTTATGCTAGAGTTTTGTTTGACTCAGGTGCGAACCAGAGTTTTGTTGATTATAAGTTCTGTTGTCTATTAAATGAACATCTAGTTAAATTAGATAAGCCTTATGAAGTTGAAACTGCTGATGGAAATGTGAGTAAAATAACCGAGGCTTTAAATAATGCAACAATTTCTTTAGACGATCACATCATACCTGTACGATTGTTACCTATGACATTAGCAGGTTTTGATGTAGTTTTAGGTATGGATTGGTTATCATATAATCAAGCCCGTATCCTATGTAATGATAAAGCCATTGACATTCGAACATCTAATAATTAAACCCATTTGTATAACTGGAGACAAAGAGGCGGGAAAGGTAGG
Source organism: Bidens hawaiensis (assembly GCF_021521415.1). Classification (NCBI taxonomy): domain Eukaryota; kingdom Viridiplantae; phylum Streptophyta; class Magnoliopsida; order Asterales; family Asteraceae; genus Bidens; species Bidens hawaiensis. The sequence goes on along the minus strand of NW_027497713.1, from coordinate 137,345 downwards.
AATAATTTCAAAAATAAAAGCAAGTAGTTGCTTAGGTAAGGGATGCCTTGCATTCTTGGACTATGTAACTAAAGAAACCAAACCCAAGAAAATAGAAGTACCAGTTGTTTCTGAATTTAGGGATGTTTTTGCCGATGAACTACCAGGAATCCCACCAGATAGGGAAGTAGAGTTTAAAATCGACCTTATACCAGGAACTTCACCAATAGAAAAAGCTCCATATAGACTAGCACCCAATGAAATGAAGGAGTTGAGAAAACAATTAGATGAATTATTGGAAAAAGGATTCATACGACCGAGTTCGTCACCGTGGGGAGCTCCAATACTATTTGTTAAGAAGAAAGATGGATCAATGAGAATGTGCATAGATTATCGTGAACTAAATAATGTCACAATCAAGAACAAGTACCCATTCTCAAGGATCGATATACTGTTTGATCAACTTCAAGGGGAAAGCCATTTTTCCAAGATTGAACTTAGATCTGGATATCATCAGTTGAAAGTACAAGAAAATGATATACCAAAGACAACATTTAGAACCTGATACAGACATTATGAGTTCACCGTTATACCTTTTGGACTCACTAATGCTCCGGCAGCTTTCATGGACAAGATGAATCGTATTTGCAAACCACATCTCGATAAGTTTGTTATCGTATTCATTGATGACATTTTTATATACTCCAAGTCCAAAGAAGATCATAAAGTTTATCTCAAGATCATACTTGAAACCCTAAGAAAAGATAAGTTGTATTCCAAATTCTTAAAGTGTGAATTTTGGTTACCGGAGGTTCAATTTCTTGGTCATATTGTAAACGAGAAAGGTATTCAAGTAAATCCAGCAAAGATTGAATCCATTACAAAATGGGAGAAACCCAAGACACCAACACAAGTCAGAAGCTTTCTAGGATTAGGCGGATACTACCGAAGATTCATACAAGACTTTTCTAGAATAGCTGTTTCATTAACTTCACTCACTAGAAAATCAATTAAGTTTGAATGGTGACCAAAACAAGAAGAAACATTTGAAACACTTAAACAAAAGTTAACCAATGCACCTATCTTGGCCTTGCTAGAAGGATTGGATAACTTTACCATATACTATGATGCTTCGCACACGGGCATGGGTTGTGTTCTGATGCAAGGAGAGAAAGTTATTGCTTATGCTTCGAGACAATTAAAGGTTCATGAAAAGAATTACGCCACACACGATCTCGAATTAGGCGCTATGATTTTCGCATTGAAACTATGGCGACATTATCTGTATGGTGTAAAGTTCACAATATACACCGATCACAAAATTTTGAAGCATATATTCGATCAAAAGGAATTGAATATGAGACAAAAGCGTTGGATGGAAACTCTCAACGATTACGATTGTGAAATTATATATCATGAAGGGAAAGTCAATGTAGTGGCTGGAGCTTTAAGTAGAAAAGAACATGACAAACCAAGGAGAGTACGAGCTCTTAGATTAGAACTTAGAATTGATTTAGCTTATCAAATTAAAGATGCTCAGAAGTTAGCACTGGAAGAAGGAAACATTAAAGCCGAAAAAGAAAATGCTACCATCAATCAATTGGTCAAAGGAGAGGATGAAATACTTACACTAGGTAAAAGAATTTGGGTACCAGTAATTTAAAACCTAAGAGCTAAAATTCTCGAGGAAGCACATAAGTCGAAATATGCATCCAGGTAGCGACAAGTTGTATCACAATCTGAAAGACGAGTATTGGTGGATTGGTATGAAAAAGGATATTGCACTATATGTCACAAAATGCCTAACATGTTTTAAAGTAAAAGCCGAATATCAAAAGCCATTAGGATTATTACAACAACCGGAAATACCAATTTGGAAATGGGATATGATAACCATGGATTTCATTATGAAGTTACCCAAAACTTCTCATCAAAATGATGCAATCTGGGTTATTGTAGATAGACTTACCAAGTCTGCTCATTTCATTCCGCTACAAGAGACATATAGCATGGATAAGCTAGCATAATTATTTGTCGAAAACATAGTATCTTTATATGGTGTGCCGTTATGCATTATTTTCGATAGAGATAGTTATTTCACTTCAAATTTTTGGTCAAGTTTTCAAAAGGCAATGGGGACTCGATTAAACTAAAGTACCGCATATCATCCCCAAACAGATGGACAAAGTGAACGAACGATTCAAACCTTGGAAGATATGCTTCGTTCCTGTGTAATTGATTTAGGAGGAAGTTGTGATACTCATCTTTCTTTAATGAAATTCTCGTACAACAATAGTTATCATACAAGTATCCAAATGGCACCGTTTGAAGCTCTGTATGGACGAAAGTGTATATTACATGTATGTTGGTCTGAAACAGGTGAGAATCAATTGTTAGGACCCGAAATTCTTCAAAGAACCACTGATCAAGTAATACAAATTCGTGAACGATTGAAAGCAGTAAGAGATTGACAAAAGAGCTATGCGGACATCCGCCGTATACCATTAGAATTTAAAAAAGGTGATAGAGTACTACTTAAAGTATCAACTTGGAAAGGTGTGGTATGATTTGGAAAGAAAGAGAAATTGAGTCCACACTTCGTTGGACCATTCAAAATACTTGAAAGAATTGGACCAGTTCCTTATCGACTATTATTACCCGAGGAAATGAAAAGCATTCATGATGTATTTCATGTGTCAAACCTACGCAAGTGTTTAGCCGATGAAACTCTTGCAATGCCTTTAAAAGTCAAGTTTCTTAAGCGCATGCGACTCAAGTTAGTGAAAGTCAAATGGGATTCAAGAAAGGGACCCGAGTATACATGGGAGATCAAGTCAGAAAAGAAGAAGTATTATCCGTATCTATTCCAAAAAATATCGAGGACGAGATTATTCAAAAGGTGGGTTGGATGTAACATCACGTAATCTAACCCCTTAGAAATTAGCCAAAAATGTCAATCCTTTAAGTTTAGGGACATAAAATAAAAATTCTGAAAATCTTGAACCATAGAAATACGCGAAGGGGTAATCATAAGCCCATCGCGTAGCGCTATGGACTTGCACACAAATCAATATTCAGACGGCTACACGATACGCGATGACCCAACCGGTAGAACCATCGCGTAACGCGATAACCTCGTTAAGAAACCGGGTACACGTGTCCAACCACGTGTCAACACGTGGCACAATTTGACAGGCCACGTGTCGCAACGTGGCAGGTCGGTGTAAATTGCGGCGTCGTGCTACGCGCCGGGTGTAAAGGAAACCCATCGAGTAATGCGACGGGTTATAAAATCCGCCTATAAAAGGGGGTGACGGGCATTGAAGCTCTCTCATGCCAAAATACACCCAATTTACACATAGTTAATCTAGGAAGGCGTGCCCAATTGTTACGACAAGCCGGCGTTCCGTTCCTCAAAGTTCGTGCAAGTTTTTGAAGTTATAATCAAGCTATTAATCGTTTAAGCGAGTTATATCAAGATCATATCCGTCAATACGTCACTCTTTTCTTATTAATAGTATTCCGAGGGCTCGTTAAGGTAGGGGTTATGTTTAAGTTATTTAAGTTACAACTTAGACATTAAATGAGGCTATGACCTTTAACCTTGAAAGTATTTTATAAACGTTCACAACGAGTTTTCATAAACGTTACTTCTTCATAAAGTAATGTTAAAAAAAGATATATTTTTACGGGCATGTAGTAAAATGTAAGGGGGACATCACAATTAGTGAGTTTCTTGCCTAAGAAAAAGTAATTCGTATAAATCCCAATTAACCACGGGACCCGTTTACTTACCTGGAGAAACTCACCAACATGTTGAAACCTATTAAGCCAAAGCATGTTACATCAAACGTCACATAATCATTCACAAATAAAGTTTACTTTATTAAGGTTAGGCTTAAGGTAATAGCTTAATCAAGAAACAACATTCAAATATTAATACAAACCTATTTATGCATAGTTTAATATCATTCTCAATCAAGAAAGGTTTTAAACGCACCGACGGTACAGGTGAATACGTTAACTTTTACAACCAGTCAAAACATATGTATACTCTGTAAGATGAACGGGTTGTTTGTCTTAAAGAGTCAGTCAACGTTTACATGAGATTACGTGATCTCTAAAATGTTATAATACAAAGTAAAAAATAAAAGCAACTCAGACCAATTACACATGTGTCTGGATCCGTACATAACTGTTAATCCTAAATAGTCAAAGGCTACGTGGCCGCGAGATAATAGTCATAACTAGTTCTCCATTAAGGGCTATGTGGCTCGGGGAACACTTTTGTGTGTATGGTAGTGGTACAAATCCCAGAAGTAGAAATACTTTTGTTGAGCTTGTACAGAAAACTATGTTTGTATTGTAACTATTATTTGATTATTTTTGGAGTCATACGTGTTCACCAGCACACAGCTGACGTATTTTTCCAACCCAATGCAGGTAATTAAGTACTTATAAGAAGTAGAAAGGAATTTAGTCTCCGTGGAGTTAGAAGCACGTTACAAGATGGCTCAACTTCTTGATATTAAAATCCTTGTAATTAAAACTCGTATTTTGTAAATGAATACTTGGGCATTTAATTCCCAAGTAAATTTTTAATGTAAATTAACATTCTGAACAACTTAAAGTATTCCTCTAAAATTAACCCATAAACTCTGATATATTTACAAAACAGGTACCGACTATTGGTCACATTTCTAGGCTCTAAGTTGGGGTGTGATAATATGAGGTTCAACAAGGAAGACAACATGAGGGTTTATGGTGAGAGATTGGGTGGAGGTTTGGCCATAGATGGTTGTGGCTGGTTATCGGAGGTGGTGGTGGTGGTCGGCTGCCGTCAGTGGTTGTGGTGATGGTTGGCTGCCATGTGTTTTCCACCTAAACACATTCTTGACATGCAAACATGCCACATCATAAACATACTAATGGAGTTAGAATTTTGTTAGTCTCGTCTTGTTGGGAATAAATATGTCAAAACCAATAATCCATAGTTGACATTATTCAAATCCCAACTTCATTGTTAAATTTTGTAAACGTAAGAAAAGTTTATAAAAGTATATTTTAAAAAAAGTTGTTTAAATATATACTCTTCGAATTTCAAATAATATTTGAAAGACATTCTGCTTTGACAATGTCTTTCATTCAAACCATGTCTTGGACTAGGGTTGTAAACGAGCCGAGTCGAGCCAGAGTGTGCTCGAGCTTGAGCTCGAACTTAATCGAGCTGGCTCGAGCTCGGCTCATTTTCTTTATCGAGCTGAAAAATCGAGCTCGAGCTTGGCTCGTTTAAAGCTCAAGCCGAGCTCGAGCTCGTCGAGCCGGCTCATTTAATTTTTAATTTTTTTTTATTTTATATTTTACAAATTTTGATATATAAAAGAAAAAAGTTATATTTTTAACATACATATTATATAAAATTTATAAAGTAAAAAATTTTTAACGTTATATGTTTAGGTTTTAGGTATTTAGTGGCATAATATATGTATAATTTTTATTAATTTATTTCTTGATATGCAATTATTATATATAGATATTAAAATTTAGGGTCTAATATAACCGAGCCAACGAGCCGAGCTAACGAGTCGAGCCAGACCAAGCCACGAGCCGAGCTGAACTTGGCTCGAGCTCATTCAGAAATCAAGCCGAGTCGAGCCGAGCTCATTTAGAATCGAGCCTTTTCGAGCCGAGATTTTTTCGAGCTATTTTCGAGCGAGTTTCGAGCGAGCCACGAGCCGCGAGCTTTATGAACAACCCTATCTTGGACAGCCAACCTTCATCAGATGGGAAAGTTAAAACTTGAATTGCAAGGGTTGAAGCTTGGGTTGTGTTGCATGGAGTAATGGGAAGTGATAAGGATGGCTTATCACATGTGTTGGACCTTCAAAAGAAGTCAAAAACCAAGACAAGGACCACACACAACGTTCACATTGTCAAAACCAATATGAAGTCGATTGGACGTCTACGGTTGCCTGGAGCGACCCTAGGATCCACCGTCAGGGACCCTAACAACAAACTTTGCATCTCACATGCTTGGTTATAAATACAAGACTTATTCAAATTAAGTCTTCACTCTTTTGCTCTACAACATTTAACTGCATGCTTAAAGGTTAACATGTGAATTGTTCATTTTCCATACTATATAGATTCACAACTTATGAAATCTCACCAACATACATGTTGACCGTTTATTTATTTTAACCATGCTACATGTGTTAATATTTGTTGGATGAACATGATGAAGACTTAGTAGACTTTAGGTTATTAGAATGAAATAATTTATCTTATTTGCATTGTATTTCTTTCTTTGAAAAATTATGTGTACCATGTTGCGAATAAATGAACATTAATGATATAGTCACATTTTAATAATGTCATTGTGCAATGAACAATCATGTTGCACCCCAAGTTAATCCGTTGTCGGTCGGGGTGTGATAAGAAGGATCCTAGGGATTATTATGATCATGACTACTAATGATTTGAATTGGATGTCAAAGCTCATGCGATGCTTACCATGGAAATTCCAAATGAGATTTATAGTGGATTACTTCATTGCAAAACTGCTAAGGAGCTTTGGGATGCACTGAGAGAACAACTTGTTAGTGGATTACTTTATTAAAAACTGCTAAGGAACTTTGGGATACATTGAAAGAACAACTTATTAGTGCTATATTTCATGTCTTGTACTTTGTATCAGATTGTTTGGACTAGATTGGATGTATAGGGGCATAATAGTCATTTTGTATGCATATAATAGACCCATAGCCTAGTATGTTTGAGGTCATCCATGTTTGGTTGTAGCCCATATGCTAGAGGTGTTAGCGTATTGAAACACCCACAAACTAATAAACATTTTTAGCGATTGTCTACACTAATTGTCGAGTTCAACTCACTTAATTAGTTATGTTATAGTCTACAAATAAAATATTAAAATAAAAAAGTTAAGTTAAAAGTTAAATAGTTATAAGTTATAATAAGTTATAAGTCAAATAATTATTTGAATGCATATTATACTATATGGAATTTTCTTTTAACATATAATAGTAAAAATAGTTCGTTTTGTATAAAGTTAAAGATACTAACAATTATAATTAAATTAAAAATTAAAGGATAAGATTAAAGAATCTTGAAGACGATTGGGATGAAACAAAATCACATGGCCACCCCTACGTGTATTACTTGTTTTAGAAGGGTAACCCATTGAGTCATAAAACTTGTCAACTTAATTTTTATATAATAACATTTTTTTACAATAAAAACACAATTTAATTATCTCTTCAAGAAAATCCCCCACTCAAAAATATTGAACCTCTGTTTGGTATTCTGTTCAAAGCAAAGCCCAACTAATTAATATTGAAAGGTATTTATTTCTTCTAACAATAAGACTAATATACTAAAATTAATATAAAGTTTAGGTTCTAGTTTAAAATATGATAAATAATTATATTTATAATTTAAGTAAATCCGAAATTTATAATAACAAGCTAGTTTATTAGTTACCAGTTAACTGAATCTTTAACAATATCATAAACTCTTTTGTATTGAAGAATTAATTTAATGTTTTATAAAACATGTACTCAAGACATGTAAGGCCCAACACCCGACAACCTTACTTTGGCGTTGGATTTATTCATAAATTCAATTTGTTACAGCAGATGCTCATGCAATTTGCGGCGGAAACTAAAACTTTTTACATTTATCTTATTTTCCTGACTAATCTTCAATATAGACAACCTCGTACGCACCTCAAGCTCACCACATCATCAACAATACCTACATGCATACTAAAAGTCATCTACACGCCGAGTGAGTTCTAAGATTTCTTTCTTTTCATAAATGATCAATTTTAAGCAATTGACATGTGATTCTTTCGAATCCGAAGATACATTTAACATAACCTTTATTTTTTGCACAATCATTTGTGTTCTTACCCTTGTCTTCTTCATGCATCTCGAAGCATGCACACCATTCACATACGCTGTCTATTCTACTAGTATCCATAGCAGGACCAAACAATTACACAACATATATTTATGCATTCGTTAACTACCATACCATGCCATCCTACCACATGTACGCACATATTTATTAGCTACCACACTTTGTATCCCTAATTGGACCACCTATTCGTTGTATCCATAACTGGACCACGTTCTTATAGTATCTATAGTTGGGCCACATTCTTCTTGTATCCAGAACTGGACCACCTTCCATAGTATCCATAACTGGACCACCTTATCGTAGTATCTATAATTGGACCACCTTACCATAGTATCCATAACTGGACCATAATACACATATATTATTCTATCGGTCAGTACCTTGCATCTATAACTAGATGTAGCATCCCAAATTTTCGGTCCAATTTGACAATTTAATAAAGATATGGACCAAAATTATTTTCAAGATAAATTATAAGAAAATAAGATAAGGGAATAAAATCAATGCATGTTAAGAAAAAAAGGGAATAAAAAGATTTCCTAAGGAAAGTCATCCCATATGAAGGAAATAAGAAAAGAAAACCCATCCACATGGAAGGATGAAAGAAAATGAAAGCCTTCCACGTAGGTATAAATAAGGAAGATAAACCTCATCCCACGTGAAAAGTAACATAAATTTGGAAGCTCTTTATAAAGAGTGAACTTCCATAGTAATATTCTTTTATGCCAAGCATGCACCTAGTGGTCCTAGCGGAGGGTGCGGAGCACCCGATGCGTACGGAACGGGCTCGGCCGAGGACGATGGTGAAGGCGACAACGACGGAGAAGGGCGATAGGCGCAATGTGGCGCTTTGATGGCGCACTTTGCACTTCGCATGCTCGCATCGCCGCGAGGCGCTTGAGTGCCGCATTATTGTTTTTGGAAAATGGAAGAGAAACTAAGACGTGACAAGCAACCAAAAGACAAGGACCAAAATTGAAAATTAGAATCTAGGAACCCATCGCGATATGCGATGAGTCCCACAGTAAAACTGCAAGCAATACGCTTGGACATGGACTTAACCCCAGCCAGGGGCTTTTCCATACTTTGGTGTTGGATTTACTCAAAACACAGTTCTAAATATTATAGTTAAGTTAAACTTTCGCGGAATAAATAAAACTTCAATCATACGTTACAAAACATTCAAACTTGTCTTTAAAAAACAAAACATAAAAATATCTTATTTAAACATCATGACAAATCTTTAGATGCCAGTCTCGTCCATCCCTGCCATGTATCTCCCTCGGCTAGCTGCTTCAGTCTATTCACCTGCGTGCATACTAAAAGTCAGCTACGTTGACTGAGTCTAGCTAATCAGGTAACATACAATACATTCACATACTATACATATGCATCTGAAAATACATATTATATACTTAACCAACTTATCTTTCTTTCGTACACACATAAATTATAATTTCTTTCTTTCTTTCATTCTTTATATATAATTCATACTTTACGTACTTATACGTTTTAAAGAGCATTACGCCCTACTGCATCGAGTATTATTACGGCTCGGTCCTTTTATTTATCGGATATTATTAGGGTCTGGTCCTTCTTCCTCGAGTATTATCAGGGCTCGGTCGCTTTCTACCTCGGATATTATTAGGGTCCCGTCCCTTCTTCTTCGAGTATTATTAGGGCTCGGTCCCATTCTTCCGTACCTTACCATTCTTTTAAATTTATTTATAACTTTCCTACATAACACACATATATCATTCATACATCATATATAAACAATCAAATCTTCAAACTATCACCTGGCATTACGTGCAATATCTGAAGATCGTTCACGTGCCATCAAGAATTCATTCATAGCTTTCACATAAATCATATAAGGCATTCACTTGCCACTCAAGGTAAGGCTATTAACTAATCAAATCGAGTATGAACACAACCCTAAAAACATAACAAGGAAACGGGGTTAGAAACTCACCTGCAAGCGCTTCCTTTCTGAATTTACTGTTATGCCCTTCTTGAGGTGGGCACGGCTAACTGTGTATTAATCTTAGTATCAATTAACTACTTCTAGCTATACCGTACTTCTAAGTTATTGTAACCCCTAGCTATAGGGTTCCGGGGGCAGCGCCCTTGGTAACAGAGGTTCTAGGGGCGGCAGCCCCTAGCGGGTTCCAAGGGGCAGAGCCCCGGCTGGGGTTAAGTCCATGTCTATCATTCACGTAGGTATACGTCGAAGTTAAATTATTTACCCATCGTGATACGCGATACACCATCGTGTCGCATTGGGGTAACACGTGGCAGACTCTAGGGCTGAGTCAGCATGCCACACATCATTTACATGTCATCGCGATACGCGGTGGCTAAGGAAGAGGGTCAATCGCGTATCGTGATGGGACCAATTTAAGCTATAAAAGAGAGGGTCACGGCAATCTTCACCCTCACACCAAATCACTCTCTCTAAATTATTTTCTCTCTCTACCTCGCTTTGCGTGCATAGTCTCGTAGTACGTGCCAAGCTCCGAAGTTCTGACGATTTAAGACTCGATACGCGATATAGAGTAGAAGTGCTGCTTGATAAAGCTTTAAATATCTAGCTCCGAATACCCGTGTGAGGTAGGGGTTCCATCTAAGTTATAATTTTATTATTATAATAAATGGCTTAGACCATAGCCGAGGGTATAGCCCGAACCTTGATTACAGTTAAGCATAATATAACTTTTCTTAAGCAAAGATTATAGTCTAAATTTTGTTTCTTCTTGATTAAGAAATGTAAGCATGTACATACAAGGGGATAGTCAAAATAGTATTTCTTTATGATTAAGAAATATAATATTCATATAAAAGGTTATAGTTAAATTATTGTTTCTTATTGAAGAAGAAACTCAGTATAGGTGTTTCTTCCTGAAGAAAAAACGTAACATATAATTGTTAAATAAACAAAAGGACTAAAGGTCCAAATGTTTTATATAAATCAAGGTTAAGGCTATACAGAACAGACTAAAGGTCTGAAGCTAGATCAACGATCTAGTTATTTATATAAATGTTATTCTCGTACTGTAGGTCCGAGGTAACAAACCAAGAAGTAGAAATCAGAAAACATAAATCAGTATCAGAAACTGATCATAAATAGAAAAGGATTCATAGGGACAGCTTTACTCCCAATACCTATATTTATTGATGAAAATTCATACCAAACGTCAATGGAGGAAGATTCAGATTCGTTTGATTCTAACATCCCACTAGCACAGATCATTCCAAATCAAAATATCATGGAGCATGATCAAGTAGATCCAAGAAACCAATAATATCAAAGGGAAAAGAAGTAATGACCTATCCGGAAGAATATCCTCGGGGACATGAATATTTTAATTTTCCGCCAACCCAAGATCCTTACTTTGCTCACACTCTAAATGAAGATCTGCAAACAAATTACAATTCCTTAGAAGGAATGTTGTAACAACTCGGACTTTAAATTATTATTTTACTAACCGTTACCCGGCCCACTTTTAAATAACCGAGAATCTTTACCAAGAAAATATCGTATTATTTGAATTAATAATATTTTATTAATATTTTGTTATTATATTAGTTAATATACATAAAATTACTTTGATTTATATTCAAATTTAACCCTAAACTAAAATATTATCCAATTATGTTTCCCTCTTCATACTCCAAGGAAAATGTGCAATTTCTATATATTATAATCACCTAACCCGTTTACCCATTGTCCAACCCAAACCCGAGACCCGATTAGCGAACCCGGATACCCAAATCACTATCTTGCACCATAATTCTCGACATAAACTTAGAAATTAAATCTTTTGTATCCTTATTCATGCCATAACGAGTCCACTGACACCATAATCTTGGAATGAGATCGATTCTTAATGCGTATTACTATTTTAACTAACTGTCTATTCATATATTGGGGATATACCCTTAATCATCGATGTTAATTCAATTCAGTTGTCCTGCATGTTCTTTATTCATGCCCCAACAAACCCCTATATTTAATTTCATGATAACATCCTCTATATACCCGTTCTTGGTGGCTGTCCACTATCTGTCGCAATTAAACCTTCATCGTTCATCGTTAAGGTAATTAATTATATGTATTCTAATCAGATTTGTGTTGTCTGCAAAACCCCTAAGGTTAATCGGCCAATTGATTAACAATATGGCCGATTAAGATTGTTAGGGTTCATAGTTTGATTTGGTTTCATTGTCTGCCTCGTTATATTTTTCCGAATCTGTGTTGTTATCAAATGAGCTTTCAGTGCAGGCTGGGATTTGGGCTATGGATTTCTTGGGTTGGAGGGCGCATGTTCGAGCTCCCTCCAGACCCGTTTTTGTAATTATCCATTTAACAAATATATAAATACATTTAACCATATAAGTTATATTATTAATATTATAAATATAAAACCTATTGATAGTTTATATAAACCAACGCATTAATCGATTTTTTTCCGAACCTTGGTTGAATTATATATATATATATATATATAACAGTTGTTAAAGTTTTTATAATAAAGATTTAAATATAAAAAAGGGGGTTTTAATTTAATATATATATATATATATATATATATATATTTAAAATCTATTACGTAATTATAATATCAAAATATGGTTATAAACTTAAGTATTTTATTAACGATTTTATTTATATAAATATTGTTATCTTAGTTATTATTTATTATTTACAATACTAATTTAAAAGAAACCTTTATTAATAATAAAGGAATACATCAAAAGTTTTTTAGTCTAAAATAGTTACTTAAAACAAATCTCCTTATATAATCTATTGAAAATTATAAATATTTATATTTAAGTATTTTTTAATTATAAATAAAGATATGCTATTTATTATAAAATTGATAAGTAAAAGTAATAAAATTTGATAACAAGTCTAAGTAATATTTGAATTCCATAATAATATACTCGATCATCAAACCCGAACCTTTATCTAATCTCAGTACCGTTATTCAAATTATATTTATTTCCGCAATTAATATTTATTAAGATATCTCGTCGGTATTTCTCGAAGAGCTTGATCTACCTTTTTATCTCAACGATTCATTATCTTCTGCTTAATTACTCAGGTGAGTATCTCACTCCCCTTTTACTTATTTTAAATCTTTTGGGGACATATGGTACTTTATATATTTACCTATTATTTAATACTCAACTTGAAGCTGTTAGTCTTGTGTGTTTAACAATTTATACCTAACGTGTCATATGTTTATATGCTTTACTTGACTACATGTCGCAGAGGTCCAACATATTCTCAGTCTAGTATGATCATACGTCTGTCGTGTTAACCATCGTTCAGTACATCAGACATAGAGCTTACCGACAACATTATTTACTTGCTCATTAAATTGCTTATCTCACTTGACACAGTTTGCATTTTTCTTTATTTATTATATATTATTACTGTTATGTCTGAAACTGGTGTTTTACTCACTCAAGATGTGTTGTTGACAAATCTTTTTATTTAATACGCATATGCAGGTTGTTGTTTGAACTAGTTGCAAGAGTTGGTAAAGACTTAGTGAAGAATTTAAGTTAGAAAAGTTTTAATCAAGATCAATTGTGATAGGGGTGTGCATAATTAGGTCCTACCCGATAAAACCCGAACAACCGACCCGGAAAAACCCGATCCCTACCCGACCCTAATTAAAGACACATAAAATCGGTCCTCTGTATTTTGATAAAGTCGGGTTTGGGTCGGGTTTGGTCTTTAGCCCATAAAGACCTAAAAACCCGAAGACCGATATTGGATCTCATGGCCCATAATAACTGCATAACCCTAAAAAAAACATTCAGCACATAAATAAATTTCCAAACTTACGTTCTTTTAAACTCCATTAGAATCTGATCGGCTGCTACTCTGCTGCATTAAACTCCATTGCAATATGCTTGCTGCTACTCTGTTTGATCTCCCACTCACCAGGTCTGCATTAAACCTTTATCATGAATCAGTTATTAATTTTTGATTGATCAATCACACAATTTTTGTAATACAACACTTGCTTTCAATACCTGTTGATCTGTATTGTGAACGAACAATACTTGCTTTGATCAATTACTACATAGTTGCTTCCAATAAATATTTTACCTGCATTTATAAAACCTACAATAAGTAAGTTATGCAACAATCACTATATTTTTATAACATCTATATTACGAAAATCAATTTCATATAATATATAATATTTGTATCATATAATATATAATCTGTTGCCATCTTCCATGAGTTCCTTTGTGGCTTTGCCAAGGATGAATTGATGGCCCATAAGTTAATTATATAAAAAGCATCAACTTCATGATATTTTTTAGAAGATGCTCTATAATGTTAAGTGACTCGATAAATATGTTAAAAAATTTGCCAAGGATTAATTGATGGCCCACTTTGATCAATTGATACTAGCATGATGATCAGTAAATATGTTAAAAATTTGTTTGATGTTATTCATATGTTTTAATACTATATTTTTTTTGTTAATTAAACGTAGATGGAGTCAACGAATGTTGAAAATTTATCAAGTGATGAATCTCTCGGAAGAGATAAGAGGAAGTCCCCACCTGTCGTTGAAATAGAAACTGCAAAAAAGAAAAGTTAAACCACAAGTTCCAATAAAGCGTCAAGTTCTGGTAACACGAGAGCTTCCAAAAAGACAGGAGCTTCGAAAAATCCTAGTGTTTGGGTTGATTTTGAGAAGTTTGTGGACGAGGACGAGAAAAAAAAGGCAAGATGCAAGCATTGCTCAGCTGAATTGGCAGCACACCCAAGGTTAAACGGCACATCAGCGTTGCGCCGACATGTTTCTTAAATGCGAAAAACACCCCGATTACATGAAAAATCAAAGCAACATATTTCTTAAAAATAACGATGATGTTGAGGGTGGTTCTTGCGAGGTCAAAACTTGGAAATTCAATGCTGAAGCATGTGATAGAGCTATAACCGAGATGGTCATACTCGATGAACTTCCTTTTTCATTTGTGGAGCTTGTGGGTTTTAGAAGGTTTTTGGAAACCTTGAATCCGAATTATAAGGCACCTAGCAGGACCACTGTTGGGAGTAATACTGGAAATATATATTTGGAGGAAAAGGAGAAACTTAAGTCATTTTTTGCAAATAGTAATAGGAGGATCTGTCTAACCACCGACACATGGACATCGATACAAAATGTCAACTATATGAGTGTCACGGCTCACTTCATCGATGACAACTGGGTGTTGCACAAGAGGGTCATTAATTTTAAAGACATCACTAGCCATAAGGGTGAAGACATTGGTAGGGCTCTAATTCAGTGTCTAAAGGAATGGGATATTGAAAACATCTTAACCATTACAGAAGATAACGCTTCAGCAAATAATACGGCAATAGAGTTTGTAAAAGGCAGGTTAGACAATTTATTGGAGGACGGGAGGTATGTACAAGTCAGATGCATGGCACACATTATCAATCTGACTGTGAAAGATGGATTACGTGATGGGGCCACCCCAATTGAGCGGATAAGAAACGCGATTCGATATATCCGACAATCTCCGAAAAGACTAGATGCGTTTAAAAGATGTGTTAAAGAAGAAAGGATTGACAGTAAAGCATTATTATGTTTGGATATACCCACCAGATGGAATTCTACATTTGACATGCTGGACAGGGCTGAAAAATTTGAGAAGGCGTTTCAAGAGTTTGATTTGGCACACCCAAGTTTTAAAAATGATTTGGGTGATGGTCTTCCTAAAATTGAAGATTGGAGTTACGCGAGAAAGATAAGAGATTTATTAGAACTGTTTAAGACTAAAACCACCTATGCTTCTACTACTAAACATGTGACTATTAACATGTTTTATAGTGAAATAATGGATGTCTATAGGCATTTAAGAAAAATGAGAGATACAGACCTTGAAAGTAAACTTATGGCTGATAAGATGCAGGATAAGTTTGACAAATATTGGGGGACTAGTAACAAAGGTTTTAATTATATTCTCTACTTTTCCGCTATATTAGATCCTTGATTGAAATTGCGTGTTTTATCATTTGGATTTGCGGAAGTATTTAGGGCTGAAAAAAGGAATGAGACAGATGAGCAACTTAAAAAAAAGGATTGAGACATCAGTTACATTTATAACAGATGAACTAGAGATAGTGTTTAATCACTATGAGTATGAGTTAAATAGGGAAAGGCCAAGTTCAAGTCAAGCTTCTCAAAGGGCAAGTAAGGTTGCGGGTTCAACAGATGGATCGAGTAGTTTTTTTGCTCAGTTTAAATCGGCTGGCGGTTCTAGCTCGTATGAAACTAAAACAAAACTTCAGAAATACCTTGATGATATAGAGGAGCCTGATTATGAGGGATTTGACATTTTACAATGGTGGAAAGCTTCGTCTTCAAAATATCCAATAGTAGCAAAAATGACGTGTAAGGCCCCGTACCCGGTAGCCCTACTTTAGCGTTGGATTAACTCATATACACAGTTCTTAGAATCAGAGTTAATTAAAACTTTCGCGGAAACGTCAACTTAAATAATTCATTACAAAACATTAAATCTTTTCTTTGATACTATAACACAAAACATTATATTTAAAACATCTTTTCTTCCATCTTAAGATGCCAACCGTTCAATCCATGCCATGTGCCATCCTCATGCTAGTTCTTTGGTCTGATCACCTGCGTGCATACTAAAAGTCAGCTACGCTGAGTGAGTTCTAGTTAATCAAGCAACTTATCATACAACCACTACATGCATCATATACGTATCTGAAGACACATAATCCACTGTCTAACCTGCTACTGCTTAACCACTTAATTACCCCTACAGCTTAGCCTCTTAATTACCCCTACAGCTTAGCCACTTATGCCACTTTAATAACGAATATCGTTATGCCACTTTGCCACTTTAATAACGAAGAACGTTATGCCACTTTGCCACTTTAATAACGAAGTAACGTATAGGCTTACCCTACCACGTACTATCGTCATGCCACTAACACTCTTACTAGACTCTTGCCACTTCTAACACACTCTACCTCTACTTGTCTACATCACACTTCATATCAATACATTATTTACATAATAATCAAGTCACATCATAACATTCATACACACTATTAACCACTTGACAGTCACTATCCTTGACGATACGTGAACTATCCGAAGATCGTTCACGTACCGACAAGCAGTATATAATAGCTACCTCGTATAACATCTATAGCATACACTTACCACTTAAGGTAAGTGTATTCACACTTCACATCGAGTATGCACACAGCCCCGAAAAACATAACAAGGAAATGGGGCTAGAAACTCACCTGAACTTGGTTACTTCTTCTGCTACTGGTTATTCCTTCTCGAGCTGTGCGCGTCTAACTGTTTAATAATTGAATATCAAATACTACTCTAGCCATTCTCATTACTACTTAATTAGTCTTACGTGTCTAAGCCGATTTTACTTCATTGAATCATTACCCGGTTAGTTAATCGTTACTCGTTAATCCTTTAAGGCCATCTTTCATAAATTATCAAAGTCCAAGGGCTACTATGTAATTATCTCATTCCTTTCTAAGTATAGGGACCATTATGTCATTATGCTAAACTTGTAGTTCGTTACTTTGGTCTTAGCGAATTGGACTTTCTAATTCGTTATCTCTGTTAACGAATGGTCTTAACGAATCAAGGGTAATTCGTTACCCTTTTCCCTTAACGAATCGGATAAAGAATCAAGCCTAGTTCGTTAGGCTTCCTTATGCGAATTAGCTAAAGAATCACCCTCCGATTCGCTAAGTTCCCGTAGCGAATCAGCTAAAGAATCACCCTCCGATTCGCTAAGTTCCCATAGCGAACTAGGGTTAGGTCAGGGAATGTCAGAACATTCCCTGACACCTCTATCCTCATATTAACTTTTCCGGCGCCGCCTTTCCGGCGCCGTCATTGCCGGAAAGCCGCCGGAAATACGCAAACTCACCGGAAAAACGAGTTTTAACTCGTTTTTCACCGTTTTTCGCCCCGTTCGATCCAGATCTGAGCTAGGGTGATCCCTAAGCTCATCATAGGTTCGGTTTATACCCGATTCCACCCGGATCTCATGATTTAAACGGTTTAACGGTGTCGGCTCGTCTTTTCGCAACTATATCTAACGGGTTAAGCTCATACAATATTAAACTATCGTTACCTCGGGTCGGTGCTCGGTTTCCTTCCTGATTTTGGCTAGAGATAAGGAAGAACTAGAGAGAAATATTAAGTGTGTGTTTTGGTGGTGTATGGAATATGAGAGAATGAGGATTAAATGGTGATTAATGGTATTTATATTTAGGGATCATGGGCTCAAGCCCATGGACTCTCCTTCCTTCTTTCATAACCTAAGTCCATAACCCATATCCATTACCCAACACTAGCCCGACCCATACCAACTCCTACTCTATTTATTTATTTCCCGTTAACCCGAGTAAACTTTCCCTCTATTATTAAATAGTATAAGTAATATTATTTTGGAAATTTCGGGATGTTACATGGCGAAGGGTACGTTTACCAATTTACTAATAATTAGTTTTTTCCTTTTAAATTAACTTATCATTCATTATATTTATTGTAGATACATTAGCTATCCCGGTTTCGAGTGTGGCTTCGGAGTCCGCTTTTAGTACGGGCGGGAGAGTTGTGGAACCGTACAGAAGTTCTTTGACCCCTTCAATTGTTGAGGCATTAATATGCACGGGAGATTGGATTGGCACGTCAAGCAAGAAGATAATCAATGAAAGCCAGATTGATTTTGACGCTATCAGAAAAGGTAGATTTACAATACATAGTACGATATGCCCTTTTTTAGTTCGTTTATGTTGTATTTATATTTAATAATACATGGTTGTTTTTTGTAGAAATTTATGAGAAAGCGGAACCGGGTAACATGAATCCAGGGGTCTAATAATCGGTGGTTGTGTGAATGTGGGTTTGAGGAACATTGCTTTAATATTTGAGATATGTAAAACATGAAGGTTGTTCGTTTTTTTTGTTTTTTTTATTATCGGTTTATTTTGTGTTTGCGAGAAAAACTATTGTTTGGTTTAGACTTCAGACGGTTTATTTTGTGTTTGATCTATCCAGTTAAAACTTTTTTATTATCGGTTTATTTTGTGTTTGATAAACGGGCCGTGTTAATCATATATTTTAGATTATAATACCGTCTACTAGTCTTTTAAGCATTCATTAATTTAGATAAGCAACATGTCAAAAAGGTGGCCAGATACAAGAGCCAAGTTCTGGCCCGTTAACGAAGAAGACCTGCTAAATGGTTGTGAAAGCAATTGATGTCTACTATATTTAGTTTTTTTTGTCTATTAAAGTTATTGCTTATATTTGGCGTTGATTTTATGAATTAAAATGATGGATGATTTTAAAGTGAAGATGATCAGTACTTACATCAGCAGCCCTTCACAACAGCAAAGATATATGTCCCAAATACTAAACTTAAAATAATATACAATTATACATTATATTTATAACTTTTTTTTTCTCATTGAAACTTAGTTCCTTCATAAATTCTAAGAGGAAAAGTGATACAAGCAACATTTATTTGACCATGGAAGTCAAACAAGAATTGAAAAGGATAAACAACGTTAACAGTTGACTTACATCTATGGAGTGAATTGAGTAGAAAAACAAAAGCTTAAGCATGTAGATTGTAGGGTCATGTTTGATTTTTTTTTAACATAGAGTCATATTTGAGATATACACAATTATTGGGTGAAAATGTAATACAACGTTTAACAGATGAAACGATTTAAAACAAAACAATTACCAGATGGCTTTCGTATCCCCTCTGTCGTAAGGGATAAAGATTCAATCCAACACTAATATACTATGTGAATTTAACATGTGTGATTTATGAACTGTTGAACAAAACAATTTTTTTTTACTAAATATAAGGTTGGCTTCTAAGATTTATGATTTTGAATCCAAAATTATGTAAATAATGAGTGTGATTAGTGATGATAATTTAGTTGACTAAAATGTCAAGATACATATAAGACGTAGAGGTGCACAAATCGGGTTTTTTCTAATACCCGGGTTCGGGTATAGAATCGGTTTCGGGTATGATTGGGTACGGTTCCGGGTTTCGGGTATAGAATACGCGGGCGTAAAAAAACCGGTTCCAGGTATTTTTTGGGTCCGGTTCCAGGTACGGGTTTTTCCGGGTATAAAAAAACTTCTATTTTTTCATATAATCAATTATTTTAATGCTGAAAATTTATATATTGGACTGGTTTAACAAATAATTAAGATAAACTTAAGCCCAACAAGTATTTTAATAAAAAAAAATGGCCTTCCTTTTGTAACCCTACAAAAAATCGTACCCCTACCTCCATTCTTCTATATATCAATTTTTCTCCATTTTGCAATCAACTCAATTTAAAATTTCACATGCAGGCTCTAATTTTCACTGGTATAATATTAAATATTTACTCTTTTGATATATTTTATTGTTCATGTTTGCTCAAATCATGTATCAAATAAATATTTGTTTGTCCTTGTTAATTTAACATAGACGGATGTAAGGAGAGAGAGGAAGATTTCCACAGTTTGGACAGAGTTTGAAAAGTTTACTGATGAGGAAGACATGAAAAAAGCAAGATGCAATCACTGCTTTAAGGTTTTCACGGTAGACATGGCTATACACGGAATAGGTTCAATGATAAGACATCTTAAAATATGTCCACAACTTTCTGCTAATCGAGAGGTCGCTTAGAAGATGGTTGCGGATAACTCTTGAAAAATAAATGATTCAGTTCTTTTTCTTTTCCCTAGACTTTATCTTTGTGTTTGGTTTGAAGTTTGCTATCGATCATCTTTGTTCTTCTTTGAAATATTAAGTGATTAAGTTTAATATCGACCATATTATTTATGTTTTCATGATATTTATATATGATTATTCAGTAAATAACAATTTCTAAACACGTTTTTACTAAGGCATTTCATCGAACACTTGGAGTGCATACTAAATCAGACAATAAATTAAACCTATATTGATTAATTTTGGTTCAAATTTGAGAAATCTAAATGTAGTAATCAACTAACAAGGAACAATCAAAGAACACATTCAACATAAGCTTAATAATTTATAGAAAATTACCTGAACAGTTGTTTTGATGCTTTGTTCGTGTTGCTTTTTGAGTTTTTGCAATTTTATTCCATCCAGATCCTTGCCAATTGATTGAAAGATTGAAATTACCAGATTGACATATGTTAAACGGGTGTCAGTCTTTTGTGAAAAGAACCGAGGACCGATCAGATTGAAGACCGATACCCGATAATCACCATCAGTCATGTAGTCGGTTCTTATATTCATATTAATCCGGCATCGGGTCGGGTCGGGTTTTACAATGTGCACACCCCTAAATTGTGATATAAGTTTTATTGTTGTATGATTATGGATTTTGTACTTTGTACTTGAATTATTTGAATTATATAATCGAATTAAATATATTTTGTCACTTTTAAATATTACATGATAGTACCTTGTGAGCTGTGAGCAATCAGCTCATGCCCCGACATTTCCGCCTTAGGTTGGGGTGTGACAAATGTAGCACATTTAGGATAACTCAACTCATTATGAGATCGATGTTACCAAATTAGCAGAAACAATGCTCCAAAAAGAAATAGAGATGGACGAAAAAGAAAAAGAAAAGGAGACCATCAAAAACATCAAGAAAGACAACAAGATTAAGAAATTAGTCGTTCATCGGAAGAAATAGATAATACGAACTTTAATAGTTGTAAGGAATATAGTTATAATAAATATTGTGCACTATTGTAACTACGATAAGATGAATAAAAGATATGTTTTGAATTTCTCGTATATTGGACTTATCTTAAAAAAAAAATGATTTATTGTAGTATGTCAAGAGAAGAAAGTGCAAACTCTCAAAACAGTCATTCCAAGAAAATTGGAAATGAAGAAAACGTTGAAAATAAAATTAATGAAATTCCCACCCAATATATAGATGGAATTCAAAAGATGATTAAGAAAGCTATGAATCCAGTTTTTGATGCAATCAAGGACATCTCTACAATTCAAAGTCAATCAAAATCTAACAAAAGTAGTCGAAGTAAGTCTGCTCATTCAAGAAAGGAAGAAGCTCATGATAGCTCTACATCTGATAATAATTCAAGAGATAAAAACCGAAAGAAATTAAAAGCCCAAAAAGGATGTAGCTTTAAGAACTTTTAGGCCTACAACCCTAAAGAATTTTATGGAGACATGAATGCTGTAGCCACTATGAGATGGCTAGAAGAACAACAATCAATCATCATCATAAGCAAATGCACTAGTGAGGAAGCTATCCAGTATTCTTCACAAATGTTAAGGAATATAACACTAAACTCCTAGAATACTGCCGACTGGTTCCACATTTAGTAACTCCAGAATATAATAAAGTAACTCGTTATATATATGGGTTACCTAGAGAAATAAGACACATGGTACGATCTATTTTGCCACAAACAGTTGATTCGACTATGGAATTGGCCGGATATTTAATCAATAGTATGATAAGGAGTCAAGAAGAAGAAAATAAGAAAGACAAATAAATCAAGAACCCGAAAGATTTCGAGAAGTTAGAAAAAGAAGAAAGTACTCCCAAGTTAGCCTGTATGATTTTTGGAAGAAAACATACTGGAAATGTCGATTAGAAAATACAAATAGTTGTGCATACTGTAAGAGAGCAGAACACACAATAGAAGAATGCCGTAAGAAGTTAGGAGTATCTTTTACATGTGGAGAAACGGGCCACTTTAAAACTGATTGCCTGAAGAGAAAAGTTAGTCAAGAATAATGTAGAAGATAACAGGAGACATCTGATTGCAATCAAGACTAGAACAAACAAGATCTTATCAAAGAAATGTTAGATAGATCAGTTAACTTTTGTACATTTAATGTAACTCATTTTCAAATGAGAAGTTTTGTAAACCAAAGAAGGGTATTTAATTCCCTATGTTATAAATGAAATATTAGCATGCAAATCGTGTAAAAACAAAAGAATGCTTATATTTATTACCTCTAAAGGGTAATCAAAGGTTCAAACATTGAAAAGTTTTTTTGAAACTTAGAATGAATAACACGTTGAGATAACCTATCATCTAGAAGGATGACTAGAAAGAAAATATACGTCAAACATTAGAAAATATCTAAATATACGAGGATAGTATATTAGTGAAAGGAATTTTTGATCAACCACCAGACATTCAAGAAACACAATTGAGAGAATATTATATTACCTACCAATTAGAGTTGATCAAAAAGTCAAAGAAACAGAATTCGAGAATATTCAAGAAATATAATTGCTAAGTATATCAAATGTGATTAAGCCAAAGTACAAAGGTATTATCTGAATACAAAGAACATCAATGATCAGGAATCGGAGATGGAATAGATTCGACAGACCGATTCCAAACGACGACCTAGTTAACATCAATAAATGTTTAGAATACAAAACGGTAAGGTAAATAGTTAAACACAACTGATCTTTGTTTATCAATTTATATTTACCAATGATATTCTGAACTATAAACTGAGTACATCATTTATGGATGTAAGTTAACAAAACAAAAACCTCAGTCATTCTGCATTCAGATTGTAACAACAGGAACCAGATTAGATAGAATCTAATCGTCAATTGAAAAGTAAGAATCATTCATAATTAAGACAACGAATCTCGAGGACGAGATTCATTTTAAGGTGGGGAGGATATAACATCCCCAAAATTTCGGTCCAAATTTGACAATTTAATAAAGATAAAGGACCAAAATGTAACAATTCCAAAAATGGGGCTAGAATTGTTAAAAAAAACGAAAACTTATTATTGGATACCGAGTGAGATGTTAGTCGAATAGTGGAAGCGTTCGTATGTCGATGGACTTGGTCTGAACAGTTGAAATAATAACTAATAGGATCGGTCGATGATTACGCAGAACCTAATAGAGATAAGGATAAGATTGATAATAATACCATATTTTAAAACATGGGCTCGACTGAAATTAATCAAACGAAACCGGGACTCGTTTAACCCAAAACAATCACGAACTTAGTAACTTCAAAAATTATACGAACCATTCAATAATTATCCAGTTTAATTTGGTATCCGAAATATATCATCCAAATATTAAAAAAATTCTTATTTTACCATCTGGTCACCGAACCAAGCGAAACAAAAACCGAATGATAAGATTTGTAAGGTGTTGTATATTACCGGAAGCACCTGAAGCTATGATTTGAATTTTATAAAAACCCATTAGGATATGTTTTATACCATGTAAAAGACATAAACATATTATAATTCCTATTATTACTCCTTTGCTTTTATTGTATGTATAATTCCTCTGCCCCAATAGAAACTGCTGCCCTCCCTGCCTCCAGTCACAATCATCGACATTCTCTGCACCTCTATTCAACATATACATCTCCTGCTCCTAATCAGTCTTCATGCAACCCCTCATTATCCCATCTCCTGTAACAAAATCTCTCATCTTTTATAATACTCCTATAATCACCATCACAATACACTCATTTGCAAAATCATCCTCTGCTGGCCCTTTAAGAACCGGAATTACCATCAAAGATCAACAACTCAGGTAACTTGTTACTATTTTATCAATCTCTAACACATGCTGTTTTATACTCCTAATGTGATGTTAAAAATTTCCAGCCTTGATCTCCATTTCTCTGCTCACGGATTTATCCTAGAAACTCGCATAGCCAAACCCGTGGAACCTGCTCACTTGTTAGAGGTAACAACGAATGATTGTTTAAAATTCTTTCTGTTTAAATTCTGAGTATCCAAGTGTTTTCCTATGAACGACCAACC
Organism: Bidens hawaiensis; assembly: GCF_021521415.1. Taxonomy (NCBI): domain Eukaryota; kingdom Viridiplantae; phylum Streptophyta; class Magnoliopsida; order Asterales; family Asteraceae; genus Bidens; species Bidens hawaiensis. The sequence continues at coordinate 112,555 of NW_027497713.1, read as the reverse complement.
CTCTACATGATGAAACAAAAAAAATGTACTGGTAAGTAAACCATTCAAGAACCTAAACCAATAACCATTCGAAACTGAATTTTATAAATATAAAACCCTAAAAGAGAAACTCAGTTTTCAACCAAACAAACTAGATATGAACTCAATATTTAAATTTGTTGAAGTAAACTGAACATTCAGAGCATATAATGGGTCTAGAACTTTTAAAATTATATCATGTGCAGCCCCACAACCATGGCCAAATGAATGGCCATTCGGTAACTCGTTTAATCACGAACTAAATAGAAAACTGAAGAAACATGGAATGGATTCGGGTCGGATCCATGTCGATGTTGTCACACCCCGAAAACCTTAATTTAAACAGCGGAAGACTTTTGACCAAGTCATTCGGGTTGTGACAGTCGTCGTTAGCCAATCATAATAAAGTGTAATAAAATAATAATCAAAGTTTGACTTTTCATAGAAACTTTATTATTATTTAAAATATAAGTTTACACGTGTACGAAAACACTATTATTACACATCCCAGTTTATTCCAATATTCAAACACGACCCGCCTCTTTTCCTTTGTCACCACGAAGCCATCACTTACCTGAAAAGCATATTAAAAATCGTATGTCAACACAATGTGTTGGTGAGTTTTCCTTTATAATAAAATAGTCCATATACTTATATATCAATCGAAAACATCTATATTACTCTAATCAAGTCATAACTCACACAATAAATGTGTTGACAAGGGAGTTAATGACGGGTTGCTATATTTAGAAAGATTGCCGTTTGTTAAAGGCAGAATCAATAACAAACAGGGTAGTTGCTTAGCAATAATCAAAGGTAACTAACACACACAAGATTCACTCAAAATATTTCCATTCATATAAAGTTCATCATACAAATGATAATCGATTTAGGGTTTCTTGAAGGGAAAATTTATCTGTACGATTCCTAAGACAGCCGTCACTCTCACAAATATTCTCTCTGAATTAATGAGGTTGTCTGCCTTAGGAGGCGTGCCCTAAATTATTTCTTTTATAGGACTGACACTTCCTTTACAGCTGTCATTCCTTCTAGAAACCCTAAATTCTAATACATATTCAAATTACATATTCAAAATTATTCTAAGTGTAAAACAAGTCTTCCGGGTAGGCTTTGCAGCAATATTGACTTTTTGAGTAGACTGTGTGCTCTGCCTTCCTTCAGTACTTGGTAACATAGATGTGTGCCCGGGACTTTGCCCGACAAACCCTTACGTGCTACCTTGTTCTTAAATGGTCCCTTCAACTCTTTACTAGAGAATAGCTTAATAGCAAAGTGTGTCCGACAACACTGTTCCTTGCTTGAGTTGAACCTTGCCTGATGTTACTTACAGATATTCCATTAAACCATCAAGCCTACTTGGACCAATGTATTATTAAAGAATACCTTGCCCGGTCTTCCAATCACTTGGCTTCATGAGCTTGGTTAGCCAAAAGCTTACTCGGGAGTAATCCTTACTTGGCTATGAAGAACAGACTTGCTTGATAAAGTGATCCTTGCCCGGATTTGCATAAACTAGTGAACCTTGCATGGTAATACACCAATTTGCAAACCTTGCCCGGATATCCACTAAAGAATAATTCTAGAAGATAACTTTGCCCGATAGACAAAATATCATGCCTGACTAAGTAAAAGTTTGCTCGGAAGTCTAAGGTGTGCCTGAATCCATACTTAGCGAATTCTGTGGAGGTTGAGAAGATTCCAATCTTCCATATATCTCTCTTAGGTCAAATCTTTGACTCAACAATCTCCCCCTAGATTGAAACACCTCAGCTGATCCAAAACACTTATACAGTTACTTACACATAGATAAAAATACACATCAAATTAAAGTCAAATTACATATTCATCAAAATATAAACAAATTACATAATCAGAATTCTGTCCGAAGACATTACATAACAAAGCCTATTCTAAGAATCTTGTCTTTTCCTTGCATTGTGGGCAGCTTGTCTTCTATTGACTATTACTGATGCAGCTCTTAGCCTAAAGATATCAAGGATTTGGTAGTGAGTGTGACTTTCTGGAATGACCAAATCCCTTATATCCATTAGATCTTCATTATGCAAATAAGTCAAATCTTCATCTCTTTTGATTATCCCCAGTACTATTCCATCAGAGTTTCTTAGCACATAATGGCCCACATCTTCTTTATATTCAATCTCAGTTATGATGCCATTCTTTTGAACTGAGTAGTTGGGGCGTGTAATTCTTCTTTCAAGAATGATGCAAGTATTCATGTTTGACAAAGGATTCCTATCTCTGACATTCATCTTGTAGTACAGTTAAGCACTGTCCATTTTCTTTAACTTTTCTGTCCTTCTTGATCTGTGAAGTTGAATTGTTCTCCAGCTTCTCTTTTCTTTTAGGAATGGGAGTCCCTTGTTAGCTTCATCTTTTAAAAATTTTGAGAGATCATTCATTTGTCTTCCAGCCATCTTATTTCTGTTTCGATTGTCATACAAATTGAGTGTGGCCATTCTTTCTAGTTGTTCTTGAGTGTATTCAGCAAAGTCACTCCTCACAACTATGTCTCTCAGTTGTCTGCTTTCCATAATCACTTTCAGAGATTCAGAGACAGAATCATAGTAGAGTTCTCTTGGAAGATCCACATCTGATTGTGGTCTTGCTGTTCTTTGGGGTTTAGCTCTACTTGATTCACTTCTGCTTGATGAGGCATGCAACCTTGAAGCAGAGGGCCTAGTTGGGATAGACTTCTTAGGTTTTCTAGGCCCCAAATTGAAAGTATTGATGTAGATTGACTCTACCATTTCAGGTGGAAGATTGGCCAGATTAACAAGGTTATGTCCTGCTTGTTCATTAAGAATAAGCATCATTTTCTCTAACCCAGGATTGTTTGACAATCCTGCAGGTACAAACCTTCCATCAACAAAGCTTCTAGGGTTCTCACCTTCCCTCAGAGCCTTTTCCCAGTCAGCCTTTTGAATGTAGAAAAGTTCTTTCAAGTCCTCCTTTTCCAAGGCATTAAAAGTGGCTTCATCCATTCCCCTCTGATTTATCATTATGCCCCTAAATATCTTAATCATTTCTTCATTTTCCCAAGGAATTATAGGTTCATCTTCTGGTTCAGAATTTAATTCGTCTGGGATTGGTGTTTCAACAGCAGGTACTTCCTTTGATTTTTCCTTTTCATATTGAATCTTTTGTTTCTCCCTTAAAGTTCTGATTCTTCTTTTCTTTGCAGGAGGTTCATCAGATGGTTCAGGCTGCTTAGTGGAGATCTCAGGTTGTAACCTCTTTAACTTTTCTTTTCTTTTGAGTCTATTGTATTGTTCCAACACTGATTCTCTTGATAAATTTTCAACTATCTCAGGCTTCGGTCCTCTCTCCAACAAGTATACACACATACCTCCAAACTTTTCTTTTAATGCTTCAATCTTTTCAATCTCTTCATTTTCCTTAACACACCTTTTTATCACCTTTTCTCTTTCACTATTGTAAAGATCTTGAAGCTGGTCAAACTTGAAGTGCGTTAGATCTTTTTCTGAATAGCCATGCTTTTTTAGATATTCTATGTATTTTTAGCTATCTCTATTCTTTTGTTCCATTTTTGTCTTGAGGATCTCTCTCTCTCCTTGTCTAGTCTCTTTTGCAACTGATCATTATCCAGATCAACCAAGGTTTCAAAACTTATTCCATACCCTCTCAGCTTCACAACTAATGGATGTTTCCTTTTGGCTTCCCTCATACTCAGCTCAATGTTTGCCCTTTGCTCATCAGTCATTGTGACTTGTGGGGACACAACATTAGCAGCTTCATTACTTTTTCCATCATTGTCATTATTATCATCAGATTCATCAGACTCATCCTCCTCCTCAGTTGAATCATTAACTACATCTATTTTGGGCTCATTAATGATCTGGGTTTGGTTCACTTACAGGCATATCAGGGGCACCTGGAAGTTTTTCACCTGGTTTCAAGGTTTGTAGAGGAATTGCATTGATTGGACATGTATCCTCATTCTTTTGCCTTTTATTTTTCATTTCATCTCCATCATCCTCATCAACAGCCTTTCTCTTTCTGGTGTAAATCTTTTCAAACCTTGCATAATTTTCACTTCTGATTTTAGTGATCTTTGCCAACATTTCCTCAATGGTTTCTTCAGACTGCTTCTCAGGTTCCTTTTCAGGTTCCTTTTCAGGTTCTTGTTCAGGCTCAGGTGCTTTTTCAGATTCAGTTGTGGGATTTTCAGCAAACATACTAACAACCATGGCTAGGGATTTTCCAACCTCCTCATCCCTTCTCAGATTTATCAAGGCTTCAATTACAATCTGATCCTCAGCCTCATCATCATTGATTATTTTAGCCACATTGGCTTGAGAGATCAGTACTTCCTGCTCTGCCATTTCTTGAGGAGTCAAGGTTTGGGCTAGTATCTCCCTCTCCCTTGTTTCTCTCGTAATATTTTCATGTTCTCTCCTAGAAGCAGCAGAAGCTTCTTCATCATCTCTAAACAAGATGTTTTTCATTGGATGTGCCTCAACAGGCTCTTCTTCAGTGAATTTTTCCTTTCCTTTATCCAATCTTTTCTGCACATCTTCTTCTTCTTCAGATTGTTGATAATCATCAATCTCCTTTTCAAGTGCCTCCAGTTCTTCATCATGCTCTACCCTCTTGGAGCTTTCAGGTTGTTCAATTTCAGTGGCTATTGGCTCCTTAGTAACAACATTGTCTTTATTAATTATATCATTTTGAGCTTTAGTCTAAATATTCAAAACATCAGTAGCCACTTCAGTGGTAGCTACATTCTCTTCATCACATGTCTTTTCAATCTCATCCCCTGTCTCCTCATTTCTCCTCACTTCATCATCCTCCTCACTCCACACAACATTTATAATATCATCATTAACATCATAATCTTGTTCTCCAACATCAGATTGGTCAGCTTCATAGTCTACTTCCTCCATTCTTCTCTCCGCACTATCCTCATCATCATCATATGCATTCAAGATACATCTCAAACCATCCACAGTCTCATCACCTATCTCCTTCTCAGTTTCAACATTCATCATAGAGTCAGTTGGCATATTTATATTCTCCCCCTGTTTTGGGGCAGCTGAGGTCTTCTCAACCTCCTGCTCCAGGGCTTGAATTCTCAATTTAGCTTGAATCAACTGATCTAACAACATTACATTCTCCATTGTCACTTCTTCATTTCTTTTCTTGAGACTTGCATTTTAAAACATCAAATCCAAGTTTCTTTGAAACAGGCCTGTATCAGTATGTGGGGTTGTAGGTGGTGATGTAGAAAAGGGTTCATGTTCATATTAATCTTGGTTTATGGTTTGGGTTTGGATAATGGGTTGGGTTGGGGATTATGTATGGGGTGGGCTTGGAATAAATGGATTTGTTTGAATTGGGCTAGCGGTTGGTGGTGTTTGTGGTATTGGGGATGTCTGTGTTGATGTTTAAGGCTGGTTTTGGGTTAAGGTTTGGGTTGGGGATTGAATGATTTGGTCTTGTGGTTGTGGTGACATATGTGGTGATTGGTTTAGGATGGGTAGTGGTGAATGTGGTGGTGATTGGCTTAGGATGGGTAGTGGTGAATGTGGCGGTGATGGTATAGGTTGGTCAATGGGTTGTGGTTATTGTGGTGGTGATGGTATAGGTTGGTTCTCCCCCTGATCCTGTGACATTTGTCAATTTTTTTATTCGTATCTGCATTTGTATTTGTATCTGTTAAACCGACCCGTTGTGTCGTTTCAATAAATCCGTATTTGTCGTTTATCATTTAATATTAATTACGACGATTTATGGTTGTTACTCGTTCATTGTCTATTTGTTTAATTTAATTAACGAATCACCGAGCTATAAAAGTCTATAAAATAATAAAAGTATACGAGCGTAAAACATAAACGAACCAAAGATATTAGAGTATGTAAATTGTTATCTAGTTATATATATTTATAAAGTTAAAAGGTGAAAGATTAATAAAGTTTAAAAACATTTTATATATATTTAAGAAGTACAAGGGCTTAAAGTGAAAATTGGAATTTAAATTATAATATTATATTAATAAAAAACCCCCAGCCGGCCCTCTCTTCCCCCTCCCTCACGTTTTTCCGGCGAGGCCAAATTCCGGTGACGGCGGAAACATTCCGGCGACCTTAAAACACATCCAAAACGCCATTTTAATCAACTTTTAATGTTAAAAACTCGTTTCTCCATCGTATTAACACCTAATCAAGACCCATTTACGTGTATTAACACCCCAACGTTCGGATCCATCCCCTAAACCGCCGGATAATAATTAATTTTCATTAACTCGATTTAATTAACCAACAGATCAATTACAACTATAAATAGCATCCTAATCTAATCCTAAACATGCTACAACCATAATTTTACACAAACAAACTCCCTAATATCTCTGAATCGTTCGTCCAGGAAACATTCGGCCAACTCGTCGTTCACCCACTTTACGACATCAATAGAGGTAATTGATAGGTGGGTTTTCATTGTTTTGACCCGACAAACAAAACCCCTAACTCAAATTAATCAAACCTGGAACGATTTTAGTGAATTGAATCTAGGGTTTTTAAGGTGAAGAAGATGAAGTTGAGTTGTTGTTTTTAATTTTTAGTTTCCATCTGTTCAGCATGCTGAAATTGTTTGCTTCGAGAAGTTCATTCGTATCCCGCTTGCCGATGGTCAAATCCTTAGTGTCTCTGGTGAAAAGCCTTCTTCCTCGAGCCTTAATTTTATCACTTGTTTTCAAGCTCAAACGTACTTACGCAAGAAGTATGTAGCATTCGTAGCCCATGTGGTGGAAAAGAAGGAACGAAAAATTGAGGACATTCCTGTTGTTCGCGAGTATCCTGAGGTGTTTCCTGATGATGTTTCTGGTCTTCCTCCTATTCGCGATGTGGAATTTCGAATCGATCTCGTGCCTGGTGCAACCCCGATTGTTAGGGCTCCTTATCATCTTGCACCCTCCGAGATGCAAGAATTGTCTAACCAGCTCCAAGAACTTTTGGATAAAGGGTTCATTCGCCCCAGTTCATCTACTTGGGGCGCACCTGTTCTTTTTGTCAAGAAGAAAGATGGATCCTTTCGTATGTGCATTGATTACCGTGAGCTCAACAAACTCACAATCAAGAATCGTTATCCTTTGCCTCGTATTGACGATCTTTTTGATCAACTCCAAGGAGCCCCATGCTTTTAAAAGATTGATCTTCGTTCGGGTTATTATCAACTACGCGTGCATGAAGATGATATTCCCAATACCGCTTTTCGGACTCGTTATGGGCATTACGAATTTATGGTGATGCCTTTTGGGCTAACCAATGCACCCGCGGTGTTTATGGATCTCATGAAACGCGTATGCAAACCGTACTTAGATAAATTCGTAATTGTTTTATTGACGACATTCTTATCAATTCCAAGTCCAAAGACGAGCACGAGAAACATCTTCATTCCGTCCTTGATCTCTTAAGAAAGGAACAACTTTATGCTAAGTTTTCAAAGTGCGAGTTCTGGTTGAAAGAAATTCCGTTCTTGGGGCATATAGTAAACGAAAAGGGTATCCACGTTGACCCAGCCAAAATCGAAGCCGTTAAGAATTGGAAAACTCCAACCACTCCTACCGAAGTTCGTTCATTTCTTGGCCTTGCGGGTTATTATCGTCGCTTCATTCTAAATTTTTCCAAGATCGCTTTGCCCTTAACCTCTCTAACTCATAAGGATAAACCTTATGTATGGGGGCAAAAGCAAGATGAAGCCTTTCATACTCTTAAGCGCATGCTTTGCGATGCACCGATTCTTGCACTCCCCGAGGGCAATGAGGATTTTGTTGTCTATTGCGATGCTTCCAATCAAGGCCTCGGTTGTGTCCTTATGCAACGAGGTAAAGTTATCGTTTACGCTTCACGGCAACTTAAGGTTAATGAAAAGAATTATACAACACATGATCTCGAACTCGGTGCCGTTGTATTCGTGTTGAAAATTTGGAGACATTATCTCTACGGCACTAAGTGCGCGGTATTCACCGACCACAAGAGTCTTCAACATATTTTCAACCAAAAAGATCTAAACATGCGGCAACGACGATGGGCCGAACTACTTAGCGACTACGCCTGCGGAATTCGTTATCATCCTGGTAAAGAGAATGTTGTAGCCGACGCTCTTAGTCGAAAGATCCATGTGAAAAAAATTCTGCTTCATTGCGTGACCATTCAACCCGATCTCCAACTTCCTATCTTTGAAGACCAACATGTCTCTATCACCGAGGGTAATATGTACGAAGAAATGTCCTGTGGTGTCGAGAATCAACTTGAAACTAAGCGCGATGGTTTGCTGTATTACCTCGATCGTTTGTGGATTCCTAATCGTGACGATCTTCGCACATTCATCATGGACGAAGCTCATAAGTCTTGATATTCCGTTCATCCCGGTGCAGATAAGATGTATTTTGATGCGCGGACCATATTTTGGTGGCCCGGTATGAAGAAAGACATCGCATTATATGTGGGAAAATGCTTTACTTGCGCTAAGGTTAAGGCCGAGCACCAACGACCCTCTGGTTTGCGCGTTCAACCACACATCCCTGTTTGGAAATGGGAGGATATCTCTATGGATTTTGTGTTCAAGCTTCCGACTACTCGAAACCGTCACGATGGTATTTGGGTTATAGTTGACCGTTTAACTAAATCTGCTCATTTCATCTCGATCAGTGAAAAGTTTTCGGTTGATCAACTCGCTCATATCTATGTTCAACGTATCGTTTGTCATCATGGTATACCTTTGCGTATCATTTCCGATCGTGATAGTCGTTTTACTTCTCATATCTGGTCATCGCTTCAAAAGGCGTTGGGAACTCGATTGGATCTTAACACCACCTATCATCCTCAAACCGATGTGCAATCCGAGCGCACGATTCAAACGCTCGAGGACATGCTTAGGTCATGTGTCATGGATTTCGGTGGAAACTGAGATTCTCATCTTCACTTGATTGAGTTCTCGTACAATAATAGTAATCATTCGAGTATCCGTATGGCTCCGTTCCAAGAACTCTGTGGTCGTAATTGTCGATCACCTATTTGTTGGAGTGAAATTGGTGAAACCCAAATCACCGGCCCAGAACTGGTTCAAGAGACTACTGATCGAATCGCTCAAATCAGACAAAACCTCTTAACCGCTCGTAGCCGTCAAAAGAGTTACGCTGATAACCAAGACGACCTCTCGAGTTTAATGTTGGTGACCGTGTCCTTCTAAAGGTATCTCCTTGGAAAGGTGTTGTTCGTTTTGGCAAGAAAGACAAACTATCTCCTCGTTTCGTTGGACCTTTCAAGAATCTAGCTCGTGTTGGTAGTGTTTCTTACACACTCGAACTTCATCAAGAGCTTTCTAATGTCCATCCGACGTTTCACGTTTCGAATATGAAGAAATGTGTTGCTGATGGAAACCTCCATGTACTACTCGACGAAGTGCATATAGATGAAACAATGCACTTTGTCGAGAAACCGGTGGAAATCATGGATCGCAAAGACAAGGAGACTAAACGTAGCCGTATACCTTTGGTAAAGGTTCGTTGGGAATCCAAGCGTGGCGCTAAATTTTCTTGGGAACGAGAAGATCAAATGCGAACAAAGTATCCCTGTCTTTTTGTTACGGATTCTTCTACTTAATTTCGGGACGAAATTCTCAAAAGTAGGGAATGCTGTGACATTTATCAATTTTTTTATTCGTATCCGCATTTGTATTTGTTAAACCAACCCGTTGTGTCGTTTCAATAAATCCATATTTATTTATAGAACGTTGGTTTAACAAGTACAAATAAAATTCTCATATAGAACGCACAAATTTGTATTTGTATTTGTTAAACCAACGTTCTATATGAGAATTTTATTTATTTATCTAAAGTCTATGTCTTAAAACCACACAATAGAGCAAGTTATATGGACCATCCGACGATAGAGGTAATTATGGATCGACACGTAATTATCAAAGTCCTCGCATGGAAAATATAATAAGTTCGGTTGTGTGAAATAACTCGGAACTTGGAATGATTTTGGGGGAGCGGGACAGATACAATATGATAAGGGCGGTGGATACGCCGCTGGTACATCCTATATATAAGTGTCCTTGTCAGATTTTCTATTTGTAGCGTTCTTTTGGGTCATTAAAAGATCGGCGTTATTTTATTTTTATTATGTATGCATAAAATTTTTTAAACTTTTAAACAACTCCGTATATTAGTTGTTCTCTTTTAAAATTTTATTTTTATTTTAATTTCGGGATGAAATTTCCAAAAGTTGTAAGTCTTGTAACATTCGTTACTTTTCAAACTCGAAAATCCGACCCATTTCAAATTTTCGGTTTTATTAAAAAATATATGTATAAATATAAATATATATTGCAAGATTTGTCTTATGTATTTTTATTATGTTCGTTAACCGACACATTTGATGCTTCAAAGTATTCATAAGTATCTTTCCTGGATTTAATAACAAATTACGACGTTTATAATCAGTATTCATTCAATTTCTATTTTGTGTGATTCATTAACGAAATTTCAAGTTTGAACATGTTATTTAACCGAATCCCGAAAATAATCCAAGTTATAAACTTTTATTCCTAAAGCATAATAAAGTGCAAGGTTCATTTTGTAATTTAAAGTTTATATTAAGTTTTTAAAAAGAATTAGAAACATTGAGGGCCAAAATGTAAATATTTCAAATTATTAAATTAAAATAATATATGTACAACGCACCAGCAGCCTCCAGCCGTCCTCTTCTCGTTTTTCCGGCTAGAAAGTCCGGTGGCCGGAATCGGCGCCGGCAAAGCGCAATCATTGTTTATAAGCTCCAATCGTTTCGTTTATCCGTCTTAAATGTTATCTCCACCATCGATAAGCAATAATATAAGATTTAATTCATCATTAATAACCTAATAAACTCATATTAATCATCCAAACCGCCGGAAATTTGTAATGGTTAATAATGATCCATTAAAAGTTAATCGATGCAATTGTTATTATAAATAGCGTCTAAACCATCATCTAAAATTGTACCAATCATCTAATCTCTCTAATATACTCTTTATAATTCTGTAATCTTTCTTCAAAGTTCGTTTCCGGCTAAGCTCCGACCACCATCAAACGAGATCATAATCAAGTAAGTAATATATATTTTTTAGTCACGTTGATGCTTATAACAAAAGCCCTAAACTAATTTTTAAAAACATGGAATGAATTTACTTATTGTATGTAACATTTCGGGTTTTTCCACTTTCTCATTTGTAACCGTTACCCGACCCACTTTCGGGTCCGGGCTTTATCATTAATAATATCCGCAATTATCGAGTTATAAATTATTATAATATCTATATTTAAACTATTTAGCTTTGACACTTTTAACCCAATATATAAAGTTTGAACCATTCTATATCCACCTCCAAACTTGAAGGGCCTGTTTGTAACATCTGTTATGATCCATATTTCAAAATGGATAATCCATTTCCAAACCCAACCCATAATCAAGTTTCTTGGACCCGAAATCAAACAAATCAATCTGATTTGATGTCCATAATCGTTTGTAATCAAATTTTATTATAGGAAATCATTTGAATTAGTAATACGCGGCATTAACCAACAACCAGTTTAAGTAAATAGCATCGTTTGACTCGTATTTCCGTCTTTAACAATGTCGACACTCATTGACAGCCTGTAATCACGAAATCATTGTTATAATTTCAATTAATTGCTTGAGATCATTCCTTGATTACTCGCCGACCTTTTGCCCCTATATAATTGAGTTATTTCAATCGTTTGCATACCCGTCTTCTACCCTTAACCGTCGGCCCTGTTCCGCTCTCGTTCTCTCTTTTCTGCTCACCAATCAAGGTAATTAAACCCTTGGTTTGAATCGCGATACCCTGTTCATCATTAACCCTATGAGCGAATTGATCAATTATATCAGATTGAATCAAAACGAATTCTAGGGTTTATTCAATCAAATTGGGGATGAACAGGTTATGTATTTTATTTTTGGAAACTGTGATATGATGCACTCGTCTGAGTTGGTTTGCTGGTAACGCATGTATGTTGGGGTGACGGAGGTCACGGGTTCGACCCTTCCAAACCCCGTTTTTTTTGAATTATTTTCTTTTAATCTATAACTCATTTTAATAAAAATAATAAAGATTAAACAAAGTTGTTTCGCTAAAAACCGACCTTAATATTCGTTTTCGTTCATATATTTCTAAGACACGTTTACATATATATATATATATGTATATATAAAGATACTTGAAAACTAACATTTTTAATAAATATATATATAAATCAAGTAACTCTATTTATAAAAACTAAAAATAGTATTTCTTAAATCAAGGTAATAATTTAAATATTAAATCCCTAAAAAAATAGAATATTGGTTATCGCTTAACTAGCGTCATAATTAAGATCCTTATTTTTATAATATTCTTTATTCTCTTAGGCTTTAACGTTCGCGTGTGACTCGTTTCCTCATTCTCATCATCTTAGTTATCCTCGTTCATCCTTTAAGGTGAGTACCACATTCCCCCTTTTTACTCGTTTTATCACTTTTGGGGACATATGCGTAACTTATTATATTTTCGCACTTTATCTATACACAAAACTGTAATTGTTGTCTTATGTGTTAACTAATCTCATGCCATACTTGCTATATGTTTATGTGCTCAATGTGAACCGCATTCGAAGAGGTCCAACATAATCTCAGAAAATAGTATGATCATACGCTAGTCGATTTAGCTTTGTGCTTTTCGACATCTCATTTTATTTGCTCATTGGTTGATTTGTTAATCTCATTTGACGCGTTGCAGCTATGTATTTTATTATATATGTATAACTGAACTGATGTGTTGCTCACTCAACCTCGTGTTGACAAACTATATTATTTTCAACGCATATGCAGGTCATCGTTTAATGTGAAGTGTATGGACTAAGAAGACTTATTTAAGGACTATGCTAGAAGATTTTGTTTTGAGACTTTAAATGTTCATTTGAATTATTTGATGATTTGTTTATTTTGAATTTCTTTTTGTAATGAATAATGGTGTTACTTGAATTAAATAAATAGATATTTAAATTATAATTGTGTGTGATAGTAACCTTGCGATCTGTGACAATCAGTCCACGCCCCGGCATTTCCACCGTAGGTTGGGGTGTGACAGATTGGTATCAGAGCCGAAGGTTTAAGATAGGTCGTTAGAGATTTTCCTTAGACACATCTTTAGGAGCCCTATACGTGCTTATCTGCTACCTTGCGTGTTCTGGTTGATTGTTACTGCTTTCTTTTAGTTGATAAGTTTTCTTATTATATTATCGTCATGCACACACGCACTGCTCCGAGGCTATGCCTCAAAACTTTAAATTTTTATTTAAAATTTAAAATCAATATTAGATTGCTTTTTAATTGCGGGAAATTCCTTAAGAATTCCCACCTGTTGTTTTCACTAGTTCTCCTTAGGGCTAGGTTATATGGCATGTCCCTATCATAAGAAAAAGGGGAGAGAAACTGTGAGTTGAGGCATTGGCAAAACGGTTCCAAGAACCAAAGGTAAGACGTTAATCCTTACCTGGGTGATAACCTGACCACAGTACTCAACCCTATGGACCCGAGCGAGACCCATGAATGCCATATGACCAACACCCTAAGCTGTCAACCGTGACCACATTAGTGGTTGCATTCCTTATAATACTTTTAAAACCGAATTCACGGTGGATCGTGGCTTAAATTCGGTAACCTTCCTATTATGGTTTTTACGTTATTTCAAGTGGTTAGTCGGGAATCCCGACTATCTATCTGTTAACTTGTTTCGTATTTTTGTTGGATACTCCGACTACCCATATTTTGTTTCGATAGTTCGTTATTTAGTTTGGTCGGTTAAGACGCTTATCGGGCCGAAAAACTATATTGCATCGATAATTCGTTAATTAGTTAGGACAACCAAATTGCCATGTAACGCATAATGGGCTGTACAACTCACATGTGTTTTCATTAATTTTTGTTGGGCCATTCAAATTGCCATGGAAAGCTCATGGGAGGCCAACGTCCTTAGATGCATTTCGTTATATTTTTGTGAAACTAACATAACAGAAACTCAATGTTTTCAACTAACTTTGTTTTTCCCCATAAATATTTACACATATGATCCCCAACTCACAAATCTTTACTCTTATTTTCCCGTAGAATGTCGTCACTCAGAAATCACTGTCGTCATCAACGTTCATCTAGCTCACGCGACCGCCGCCTGGCTGCTAGAATCACGAAAGAGTTTGCTCCTGCTATGCCTGAAATTGTTGCCCAAATCCAAAGCCTCAATTCCAACGGTTCAGCCACCTCGGCTGCACCCAATAACTATGATTTCCGTAACTTCTTAGCCACCAAACCTCCGTCCTTCCATGGGGAGGAAAATGCTACCACCTTGCTGCAATGGTTTGAAGAAATGGAGAAACAAATTTATCCACTGTGAATGTCCGGATGTCAAACGAACAAAATTTGCTTCAAGCTGCTTTATGGATCGACTTTTGTTTGGTGGAATGCCGTGAGAAACGACCAGGGGTCGGATTTGGCCGTGGCTATGCCTTGGGAGGAATTCAAGGAGGCGATGAAAAAGGAATTTTGCCCAGAACATGAATTGCAGAATTTGGACACGGAGTTTTGGGATCTTAAGCAAATCGGTGGCGATAACTCCACTTATTCTAGCCGATTTCGCGAATTAAGCCGTATTGTGCCGCATCTGGTAACTCCCGAGACCCGCGGAATTCAGAAATACATTCGCGGTCTCCCACTCGCTTTCCGTGATTTCGTAATGAGTCGTAAACCATCAACCCATCGTGAGGCAATGGACCTAGCGGCCTCCCTCACTGATAGTCACGTTCGGGATGGAGCCTTGTCCCACAAGGATTCCAAGCCCACACCCGACAAGACAAAAACCGACTCCTCTACTGATGCCAAAGCTTAGGCCAAACCATCCAACAACAACAACCGCTTCAACAAGAACCACCAAAAACGTAAGCCCAACTACCAAAACTACTCCGTCACCAATCCAACAACCAAGCCCCAGATGACCCTAATGCCCCAAACAAGAAAGCTTACTTTGCCCACATCCCTTTGTGCCAGGTGTAACCCCATCACCCGGTTCAATCCCGTTGTCGGTTGTGCACTTGATGCAACCGTTACGGCCACCTTGCCGATACTTGTCGTGCATCGCCTGGTTCTCAAGTTGTCCAAACCCGGTCTGCACCCCCTACTGCTAGACCTGCTGCTAACCCTGCACAGCCCGGTGTTCCCAATACCCGAGCTTGCTACCACTGCGGAGACCCTAATCATTTCCGTAATGCCTGCCCATTACTCACCCATGCTAACCAAGCCCATGTCATTCCTGTACCTCCTTATGTTACCCATCCACCACAAGCCCAAGTATACCATGCACCATACTACACTGCTCAAGCCTACCAAGTGCAAACCTACCAACCTCAAGCCTATGCACCCCAAACCATGCACCTCATGTGCCTCAACTCATGGCTCCTCAATCGGCATCAAACAAGCTCCTGCAATTCAAGCTCCTCCTTTGAACCAAGTTGCTCAAATCCCTCAAGGGTCCAATGGTCGTGCGTTTATGATGAATGTGAATCAAGCTCAGAGTTCTAGCGATGTGGTGAATGGTACGTTTCTCATTGATAATCATCATGCTTCGGTTTTGTTTGATACGGGTGCCGATAAGAGTTTCATATCTTTGGATTTTGCGTATATTATTGATAAGCCTCGGGATAAGTTGTCTAGACCTTTTACCGTAGAAGTAGCCGACGGGAATTCTATTATAATTGACTCGGTAGTCAGGGATTGCGTCATAGTCCTTAACAAAGTCGAGTTTTTAATTGACCTCGGTAG
This sequence comes from Bidens hawaiensis, assembly GCF_021521415.1. NCBI lineage: Eukaryota > Viridiplantae > Streptophyta > Magnoliopsida > Asterales > Asteraceae > Bidens > Bidens hawaiensis. The sequence goes on along the minus strand of NW_027497713.1, from coordinate 96,620 downwards.
TTTCGATGCAATTGTAGGGATGGATTGGTTAACTCTTAATCGTGCGGAAGTTGTTTGTTTCGAAAAGTTCATTCGCATACCTCTCAAAAACTGTCGTATTCTTAAGGTTTTCGGTGATACTCCAACATCCAAGATTAATCTCATGTCGTGCTTTCAAGCTCAACGTTATTTGCGCAAGAAATGTGTCGCCTTCCTAGCTCTCGTGGTGGAGAAAGAGCGGAAAGAGAAGAAATTATCCGATATCCCGGTTGTTCGCGATTTTCCGATGTTTTTCCCGATGATGTCACTGGTCTTCCTCCGGTTCGCCAAGTCGAATTCCGAATTGATCTTATACCCGGAGCTAACCCCGTAGCTAAATCCCCTTACCGTCTTGCACCCTCCGAGATGCAAGAACTCTCGAGCCAACTCCAAGAACTTTCGGACAAGGGTTTCATTCGCCCGAGTTCTTCTCCTTGGGGCCCACCTGTGCTATTTGTCAAGAAGAAAGATGGTTCATTCCGCATGTGCATTGACTACCGCAAACTCAACAAGCTTACCATTAAGAATCGTTATCCGCTCCCTCGAATCGACAATCTTTTCGATCAACTTCAAGGAGCCGCATGCTTCTCGAAGATCGATCTCCGTTCGGGTTATCACAAACTCCGAGTTAGTGATGATGACATCCCCAAGACCGCCTTTCGAACTCGTTACGGTCATTACGAGTTATGTGTTATGCCTTTTGGTTTGACAAACGCATCCGCGGTGTTTATGGACCTCATGAACCGTGTTTGTAAACCTTATTTGGATAAGTTTGTTATTGTTTTCATCGATGACATCTTGATCTATTCGAAATCCGAGAGCGACCACTAGAATCATCTCTATACCATTCTTGATCTACTTCAAAAGGAGCAACTGTATGCCAAGTTTTCTAAGTGCGAGTTTTGGTTGAAAGAAGTTCAATTTTTGGGCCACATTGTTAACGAAAAGGGTATTCATGTTGATTCTGCAAAGATCGAAGCAGTTAAGAATTGGAAGCCGCCTACGACTCCCACCGAAGTGCGTTCTTTTATCGGTTTGGCGGGTTATTAACGTCGTTTCATTCATAGTTTTTCCAAGATCGCATTGCCCCTCACCGCTTTAACACACAAAGGTAAAACCTTTGTGTGGGGGTCAAAGCAAGAAGAAGCCTTTGAAACTCTTAAGGACATGCTTTGCAATGTTCCTATTCTTGCTCTTCCGGAAGCAAATGAAGATTTTATCGTTTTCTGCGACGCTTTTAACCAAGGTCTTGGTTGCGTTCTTATGCAACAAGGCAAGGTTATCGCTTACGCTTCGAGACAACTCAAGGTTCACGAGAAAAATTATACGACGCATGATCTCGAACTTGGTGCTGTTGTATTTGCCTTGAAGATTTGGAGACATTACCTCTATGGTACGAAGTGTGTGGTGTTCACCGATCACAAGAGTCTCCAACACATTGTTGACCAAAAAGAACTCAATATGAGACAACGTCGATGGGCCGAGTTTCTTAGCGACTATGAATGCGATTTTCGCTACCATCATGGAAAAGCGAATGTCGTGGCCGACGCTCTCAGTCGTAAGAAGCCATTCAAATGATACTTCTTACTTGTGTTCTTGTTCAAAATGATCTCGAAAAGCGTGTTCTCGATGCTCAACACGAATCCGTCACCGAAGGCAATATGTATGACGAGATGTCGTGTGGTGCTGAAACCCAACTTGAAACTAAACCCAATGGTCTGCTTTACTTTCTGAACCACTTATGGATCCCCAATCGTGATGATCTTCGCACATTTATTATGGACGAAGCTCACAAGTCACGATATTCCATACATCCCGGTGCGGATAAGATGTACGCCGACCTTCGTTATGTCTATTGGTGGCCTGGTATGAAGAAAGATATCGCTTTGTATGTTTCTAAATGCCTCACTTGTTCCAAAGTGAAAGCCGAGCATCATCGACCTTTTGGTTTGTTCGAGCAACCTCCCGTCCCCGAGTGGAAATGGGAAGGTATTGCTATGGACTTTATCACTAAGCTTCCTTTTACCCACAAGCAACATGATAGTATTTGGGTAATTGTTGATCGTCTGATCAAGTCTGCTCATTTCATCCCCATCAAAGAGACTTATTCTGTTGATCAGTTGGCGCGTATCTACGTTGAGAAAATTGTTTGTCATCATGGAACTCCGTTATCCATTATATCTGATCGCGATGGTCGTTTTACTTCTCGTTTTTGGAAGTCGCTTCAATCCACTGTGGGTACTCGATTGGATCTTAGTACTGCTTATCACCCGCAATCTGACGGTCAATCCGAGCGAACGATTCAAACCTTAGAGGATATGCTCCGTTCTTGTGTCCTCGATTTTGGAGGAAATTGGGATATTCATCTACAGCTTATCGAGTTCTCTTATAATAATAGTTTTCACTCTAGTATTGGTATGGCACCTTTTAAAGCGCTCTATGGTCGTAAATGTCGATCTCCGATCTGTTGGAACGAAGTTGGTGAATCTCAAATCACTGGTCCTGAACTAGTCCAAGATATGACTGATCGTATTGCTCAAAACCGTCAAAATCTCCTTGCTGCTCGTAGTCGTCAGAAGAGTTATGCTGATAAGAGACATAAACCCCTTGAGTTCAGTGTTGGTGAATTTGTTCTACTCAAAGCTTCTCCTTGGAAGGGAGTTGTTCGTTTTGGAAAGAAGAGAAAACTAGCTCCTCGTTTCGTTGGTCCTTTTGAGATTATTGATAAAGTTGGTCCTGTTGCGTATCGTCTCAACTTCCTATTGAACTCTCTAATATTCACCCGGTGTATCATGTTTCAAGCCTCAAGAAGTGTCTTGCCGAGGGTAATCTCCACATCCCTCTCGATGAAGTTAGTATCGATGAGACTATGCATTTCGTTGAGCAACCTGTTGAGATTATGGATCATATGGATAAAGTTACTAAGCGAAGCCGCATTCCTTTGGTGAAAGTTCGTTGGAATTCTAAGAAAGGCGCCGAGTTTACGTGGGAGCGTGAGGACCAGATGAAACTCAAGTATCCTCATCTTTTCGTTGTTGATTCTCTAATTTCGGGACGAAATTCCCAAAAGTAGGGGATACTGTAACATTTCGGGTTTTTCCACTTTCTCATTTGTAACCGTTACCCGACCCACTTTCGGGTCCGGGCTTTATCATTAATAATATCCGCATTTATCGAGCTATAAATTATTATAATATCTATATTTAAACTATTTAGCTTTGACACTTTTAAGCCAATATATAAAGTTTGAACCATTCTATATCCACCTCCAAACTTGAAGGGTCTGTTTGTAAAATCTGTTATGATCCATATTTCAAAATGGATAATCCATTTCCAAACCCAACCCATAATCAAGTTTCTTGGACCCAAATCAAACAAATCAATCTCATTTGATGTCCATAATCGTTTGTAATCAAATTTTATTATAGGAAATCATTTGAATTAGTAATACGCGGCATTAACCAACAACTAGTTTAAGTAAATAGCATCGTTTGACTCGTATTTCCGTCTTTAACAATGTCGACACTCGTTGACAGCCTGTAATCACGAAATCATTGTTATTATTTCAATTAATTTCTTGAGATCATTCCTTGATTACTCGCCGACCTTTTGCCCCTTTATAATTGAGTTATTTCAATCGTTTGCATACCCGTCTTCTACCCTTAACCGTCGGCCCTGTTCCGCTCTCGTTCTCTCTTTTCTGCTCACCAATCAAGGTAATTAAACCCTTGGTTTGAATCGCGATACCCTGTTCATCATTAACCCTATGAGCGAATTGATCAATTATATCAGATTGAATCAAAACTAATTCTAGGGTTTATTAAATCAAATTGGGGATGAACAGGTTATGTACTTTATTCTTGGAAACTGTGATATGATGCACTCGTCTGAGTTGGTCTGCTGGTAACGCATGTATGTTGGGGTGACGGAGGTCGCGGGTTCGACCCTTCCAAACCCCGTTTTTTTTGGAATTATTTTCTTTTAATTTATAACTCATTTTAATAAAAATAATAATGATTAAACAAAGTTGTTTCGCTAAAAACCGACCTTAATATTCGTTTTCGTTCATATATTTCTAAGACACGTTTTCGTATATATATATATGTATATATAAAGATACTTGAAAACTAACGTTTTTAATAAATATATATATAAATCAAGTAACTCTATTTATAAAAACTAAAAATAGTATTTCTTAAATCAAGGTAATAGTTTAAATAATCCCAAAATAAATAGAATATTGGTTATCGTTTAACTAGCGTCGTAATTAAGATCCTTATTTTTATAATATTCTTTATTCTCTTAGGCTTTAACGTTCGCGTGTGACTCGTTTCCTCATTCTCATCATCTTAGTTATCCTCGTTCATCCATTAAGGTGAGTACCACATTCCCCCTTTTTACTCGTTTTATCACTTTTGGGGACATATGCGTAACTTATTATATTTTCGCACTTTATCTAAACACAAAACTGCAATTTTTGTCTTATGTGTTAACTAATCTCATGCCATACTTGCTATATGTTTATGTGCTCAATGTGAACCGCATTCGAAGAGGTCCAACATAATTTCAGAAAATAGTATGATCATACGCTAGTCGATTTAGCTTTGTGCTTTTCGACATCTCATTTTATTTGCTCATTGGTTGATTTGTTAATCTCATTTGACGCGTTGCAGCTACGTATTTTATTATATATGTATAACTGAACTGGTGTGTTGCTCACTCAACCTCGTGTTGACAAACTATAATATTTTCAACGCATATGCAGGTCATCGTTTAATGTGAAGTGTATGGACTTAGAAGACTTGTTTAAGGACTATGCTAGAAGATTTTGTTTTGAGACTTTAAATGTTCATTTGAATTATTTGATGATTTGTTTATTTTGAATTTCTTTTTGTAATGAATAATGGTGTTACTTGAATTAAATAAATATATATTTAAATTATAATTGTGCGTGATAGTAACCTTGCGAGCTGTGACAATCAGTCCACGCCCCCGCATTTCCGCCGTAGGTTGGGGTGTGACATTGTAATTCTAAGGTTTTGTTGAGGAAGATGATGAACTGTTTGTATGATATAAATTTTCTGTTTCCATTTTGTTCTCAAAACATTAAGCTGGTCCAGTGGTTAGTCTACTGTTTTGTGTCCATAAGGACTCAGGTTCGAACCCGGGCCAATATATTTTTTTAGTTTTATTTCTAAAACCTTTATATTAATTATTATAAACTATATATTGATTTATAAATAATTGTAAATCAAATAAAAATTATTTTAAGTTAAGTAAATTTATTATAAACTATATTTATCATTTTTTGCCTAAAACCTAACTTTTGGTCCTGTTAAAATTCAGTGTAAACCCGATTGATATTATATTAAATACCAATATTTCGTTAAACCTTATAATGTGTTAGCATAATCTTTTGCAAAACTAAAATTTCGTTAAGATTCATAATTCATAAACATTATAAATCTCAAACCCGTCAAGTTCGTTTAAAACTAGCTTAACTTATATATATGTACACATATCTTCATTTGTTAAACTTTAAAATTCATTAACGTATTCGTTGTTCAAAATAAAATATACCGTTAACATCAAAACTCCATAAATGTTATAATATCCATACTTAGCTTTAACCTCGTAATTTAAAAATATTATTTTTTTTTAATAATTCGTTAAAATTATTATAATATCCAACTCTATAATAAAATGTACATTCAACACTTCAAAATCCCAACACCCCGAGTTATCTACTTTTTATAAGTCGTTTGTTAATATTTATTTTGTACTTTTAATTCTAGTTTGTGAAGTTCAATTGCTTTGGTTTCATTTACACGCTTTTGGTTTTATTTCAAGTTTGTCTTCAACTTCAAGGTGAGTTTCTCACACCCCCTTTTTACCCTTTTTACTATTTTGGGGGTAGCATATATATCCTATCAAAATTCGATTTCGTTTATTTATTATTTACAAACTACAATTCACATTATGGACTTGTGTGTTTACTTGTTACTTGCTCAATTATTACGTGCATGGACTTCTTCGATAAGTATGATCATACGCCCCCCTTTGCACTCATGGACTATTGTTTCTAGTGGAAAAGGGACTCCGATCTGAGTACGTTGGTGCACAATCCCAACTGAAAAAGACCTTCATTTATTCTTTACACTCATGGACCATTGATTCTAGTGTAAAGAACCCTTATTTGTTTTTCACAAGTTTTCATGGAATTGTATGGTTTTTATACATTATTTTAAACTGTGTGAACTCACCAACTATTAATTTAGTTGACTTTATTTTATATATATGCTACTCAACAATATCGAAGACCTTTGCCGTTCCCTTTACCTATCTTAATTTATTTTGTCTTTTTCTTTACATATTGTAACGCCTCTTTATGGCCTTATTTCCGTATTTGGACTATTTATCTTCTATAATAAATAAAATTTCTTTTGATTAAATGGATTGTTTATTAAAGTCTACCTTTACCCATCATAACCCATTTTATAGACATCAACTATTAATAAGAAGCATATTTTCAACTTTAAATACTTATACTTTCAAGTTTAAAAGATGTCTAGAAATTTCTTTGTCTTATTAAAATTCACTGCAACTTTTGAAATTGTTTTGTTAATTTTTCTAGAGTTATAATTAAAAAAAATTCCTTAAAACTTTTGTTTCCTCAAAAATCATGTTTTAATCAAACGTTTTGTAAATCCACACGATGGGACGAATCATGTGGACCATCCGACGATAACAATAATTATGGTCCGGAACATAATTATCGAAGTCCTCGCATGGAAATCATGAAGCGTGAAGTTGTGTGTCATAATAAAGAATTGAAAGTAGTTGGGATAACGGTACAAATGTAGAAATGAAAAGGACATGGTGGATACGCCGCTGGTACATCCTATATATAAATGTCCTTATCAGATTTGCATGTGGAGCGTTATTTTTACTATTAAAAGTTCTATGCTATGATAAGCTATTAACTTTTATTTTAAAATCTTCCTTTCCTCAAAACTAAATGGTTTGTTATTGTATTCTTTAATTTCGGGACGAAATTTCCTAAAGTAGGGGAGACTGTAACAACTCGGGTTGTCAAATTTATATAGTACCTGCTTCGTTTTGATGTTCAAGTCATTTTATTAAATATATTGTGTTTATCTAGTTTAAATTTGTTTAATTATATTCTTATTAACTTTATATTTAATTATCTATAATATATCTTTAATGTTTATACACTTTTAACCCAAAGTATCAGGTTTTAACGTCTTGTGTCCATTCCTAAACTCCAGGGACCAGATTGTAATATCTTTATTATAACCCACATTACAAACTAAGTATCCATTTACCCAAACCTTTATCCATTTTTCCTTTCTTGGACCCGAATTCATAAACCATTAACTTGGACCTCAATCTTCGCGGTTAAACTTGGAAACAGAATCTTGTGTATTGTAATTCTTTCCTAAACGAGTCCACCGACGTAAGTAATTTAGAAACTATGATCAATTTGATACGGATTCCTTATTATAGTAAACCGACATCACCCGTTTATGGTTATACATTAAAAGGACCATAATAATTCAATTAATTCTGGCCGCACCATCTTTTACCTATCGACAATGAAACCCCCTTAATTAATTTGATTAAGGTAACCTGTTGATGCCAGTTCGTAGTCACGTTATGGCCGGCTTAGTTTGATCTGTTTAACCCTCATATCAGCCGCGTAATAGGTAATTGTTTTCATATTTATGATTGTCGTTCTTCTTACTACAATAACCCTAATGTTAATTGAATCAACAGATAACGATTGGATCGTTTTGATTTTAGGGTTCATAATCTATATAGATTTTCCTTCTATCTTGTTTATTTTTAAATGTTTTGTTAGTGCACGGTTTTGCGTCTAGAGTCTTTGTATATATCGTTATTGTATTTGTCGTTTATTTATGTAATAAAGTATTAAATTATTAGGTTAGTTTGCTAAAGTATAGTCTAGTTCGCTAAGGATGTTTAGCGAACTAGATCTTAGTTATTAACCCTCCTGATTCGTTAAGGATGTTTAACGAATTAGGGGGTGATTCGCTAAGTTATTTCATTTAAATGTATGTAATGAAGTGGACTCTAGTTCGTTAGGGAATGTTAACGAACTAGATCCATCCTCTATATATAGTGAACACTGTTCACTGTTAATTTAAGTTTTGAGCTTTAATATTAACGAATTGCTGTCCAATTCTCTCTCAAGCTTCATACTAATATTATACACATTCATACAACTGATAATATATACATATAACATACAATCAAACGTAATAATGAACTAGATCCATATTTAGATTAATCGTATTCATACATGTATCAGATCTAAGATCTAGTACTGTTTAAGGGTTAATCAATTTCAAACAAGTGGTATCAGAGCTTTCGGTGCTCGTTTACGCTTGATTTGACGGTTAATTGATGTTATCAGATTGATATTTAATAGTATTTTGTGTTAAGTCTCTGTTTGATTTGATTTTGGATCAAATTGAGGTTAATTGGATGAATTATGAATGATTTGGATTGGATTTAAATGTGTTAAGGTATTTGTGAGGTTTGGACGATTGGAATTGGTTGTTGGTTTGTGTTCAGATTAATTTTGGTTAGATCTGGTTTTAGCAGAGAACAGAGGTTGATTTTTGGTTAAATTGGATACAAATTAAGTTCAAATTGTGTTACGGGATTGATACGAATGGATTCGTGTTTGATTTACGAGTAATTTGCTAGGCTAAGTGTGCGATTTGGTTGAGTATTGGTAAAGTATTACAAATTTTTGATTCTGGGTTTGTGTTCTTCAATTTCCAGAAATCTGGAAATCTTCGTTTGAAGATTTGAAGATTTGAATATTCAAATCAATTCGTTAACAATCAAGTCTGATTCGTTAAATTCTCAGCTTGATTCGTTAATATATACAGCTAATTCGCTATGAGTTTTGGTTGATTCGTTAACCATCTCGTTATACATTCTGATTCATAACAACTGATTCGTGTGACACATGTCTTACCTCGATAATTGTTTTATAACAACTTTTGCCACGTGGAACTTGTTGTCAGAAGTTTGTTACAAACAGTTGTAACAACCTGTTTCGTTATCAGTTTGATTCGTTATCAACTGTAGACGATTCGTTACTTAATTCGCTAAGGATTCACTTAGTGATTCATTAAACCAATCACGTGATTCGTTGAACCAGTTCGTTATAAAATCTTTCTAATTCACCAAAGTTAATGTTTCTAATTCGTTACCATCATTTCTAATTCGTTACCTGATCAATCTTAACTTCGTTAAGGTGTGATTCGCTGTTTACTGTTCACAGCTCGTTACAACTGTTCATAGTTCGTTAACACTGTTCACAGTTCGTTAATTAATTTTCAATTTTAATCCTCAAAGTTTGAAACTTATCAAAAATTTCTAGCATGTATGCATTAGCTTCTCAAAATATGTTGATGCAACAAATGTTACAACTGGACACCGAGATCGGGTCACATTCAAAATGTCCACGTTTAATGAAATTTAGCGATTTTGCTAAATGGGAACCTTGTTTTCGTGCTTATCTGGGGTCATTTCACCCTGATTGTTCTTATTGTTTGCATGAGGTTTACACCGTTCCAATGATTGGGGATAAGACTATTGGTTGTTACTCCTAATGCTATCTCACAATACTCGGTTGAAGAGAAGAAAGCTTTAGAAATTGAGACAAAAGTTTATTCTACTCTTACTATTGCTTTACCTGAAAACATATTTCACCAAGTAGGGAGTATAAAGATTTGTGCCTCTTTATTTCAACATATCCGTATGAGAAGTATAGGAAACACCGCTGATAGCAAAAAGGTTATGCTCAAGTTTCAATTCAAAAACTTTAACCTACTTAAGGGTGAGACTGTTGAAGAGATGACAACAAGGTTTAATCATATGATAGCTGAGATGGATAAGATGAGATTGGAAACTTCTGAGATTGATAAAATTGATACCATTAAAAGTGCACTACCGAGTTCCTACTCTACTTTCTTGATGTTTCTGAAAGAGAATAATTATTTCAACAATGAAGATTTGACGGCATCGGAATTTATGCAAAAGATCGAAGCACGAGAATACGATCTTAAATGTCAAAAGTCTTCAAAAGATAGTCAAGATCCTGCATTTTATGGTGGAAGTATGCCATTAAGTTCAACCATTTCACCTATCACTGCATTTCTCACACAAAATGCAAGTAAGAATGCAACAACCATGTATAGTGATCCACGAGTTTGTTTCTACACAGCTGGAAATACTGGATTCTCTGGTACTTCTGGTTCATCTGGAGGATCTGGATCTTCGTCACCCACAAATCAATTCTCGTCTCAAACAAATGTAAACATGAGGGAGGCCGAACAAAACTTTGCGTTTTTGTCTGCCTTCATGACTTCATATGAGAATTTAGTTAGTAGTAAGATTGCAACGAGCGATTTGACGGATGAAGATTATGATCAAATTGATCCTGATGATTTAGAACTGATGGACTTAAAGTGGAACATGGCTATGATAGTCAGGAAAGTTAAAAAGTTTATGCCGAGAACGGGTAAAGATCTTCCGTCTTTGAACAAGAAATTGGGATTTGATAAATTAAAGGTTAAGTGTTACAATTTTCAAGAGTTTGGGCATTTTGCCAAAGAATGTGATAAGCCTAAAAAGGAGTATACCGATCCCAGAAAGCAAGATCAAAATTCATCTGGTAAAAGTGGAAATGATGCAGGAAAGTCTTCTGGAGGTAAACCATCGTCTTCTGGATCTCAAGAAATGTTATCCAACGTAGATGGAGATGACTGGTCACAAAGGCTAATATGTGGCAACAATCAAGCAAATCTGGCAATGTTTGGATTTCTTGAGTACTGTCAAGATGTGAGTGGAAGTGAACTTTCTTCTGATGCTGATACTGAGTCTGAGTCTGATGATTCAAGTGAAAAGCTTCCAACTTCTTTTGCTTGTATGGCAAAAATCAGTGATTCAACCACGTTTGCTTACATGGCTAAGCAAAATGAGGTTAGTACTTCTATTTCTAAGTTATCATGTGCTGATTGTGAGATCAATAAGCCTAAGATAGATGCCTTAAAACTTCAAAATGATAATTTGCTAAAAGAGATTGTTTCGTTAAAAGATACTTATAGGAAATCCTTGACCTCTCAAATGAATTCAAGAGAGAAAATTGAGGCTTTAACTATAAGTAATCATGATCTTAAGGCTGAGTTATCGGTGAAAATGACCGTCAATGATCAAAAATTTCAAGAAATCTTGAAACATAGATCAAAGATAACCGAGCTTGAAAATGAGGTTCTTGATTTAAAGAACAAATTGGGAAAATTCAGAAATTCCTTTTTTTTTTTTTGCTAAACAAAATAATTGACGTATCTGGTAAGCAAAAAGATTCAAAGAAAGGAATATGTTTTCTTGAAATGCCACCACCTTTTCAAAATGATTACAAACCTAATCCTTTTGATAGAAAAGAAGAGGATGTGATAGTTAAAGAATCAGTGATTTCTGAAAAAGCAAAACTAGTTAAAACTGAAACTGTTAAAGCCCAACCTTCATTTCAGAAACCTCATATTCAAAGCAACAAAGTCTTTGTTGAAAATGTTGACAAAGTTATCATTGAGGATGTGTTCGAACCTGAAATCATACACAAGAACAAGAACATTCCAAGTTCTAATCACATACTGTGTGAACCTCATGAATTTGAGGAGGCTGTGTACGGTTCGCACACAACACAAGTGAAACAAGATAATCAGGTGAATGTCAAACCAGTGAGGGTTAAGAAACCAGAAAAAACCCAAAATTTCTGATGAGGATTTGTTGCGTTTCATAAATCCAACTGTTTCCAAGTCATCTACTGGTAGAGTGTTTAAATTAAAGGGGATAGACACGATGTTCACTAAGAAAGACATTCCAATAAGTATCATTAAACCATAACTTATTGAGAGTGTATTTCACAATGAAACTTCCAAGATTCAAGATCTTGAACGTCGGTATGCTCAAACTTAAACATCAGTTTCATCAGATCCTTTGACTCAAGCTAAGAAAGTTTTAAAACATGCTAAGAAAGTTCAATTTGTAAAGTCAACTGGAACCGACACTTTGAAAAGTTTCTCAAATTGTTCTAACTTAGATTTTTATTTGAAAAAGAAATCTGAGTTATCTGATGATTTAGCTAAGAGTTTTATAAAGAGCGTGAGCTATCATCAACCGTCTTTGTCATATGTTAATGCTAAAACTCAACAGGATCGGGTTGACATGCTTAGTTGTTTTCTGTGCGGTCAACATGGTCATGTAGTGAGAAATTGTGTACAGCAGAAATTTCAAAATCTTCATCCTTTTGTCAAGGACCATTCCAAACCGGTTCCTTTGATAAAGAAGATTCTGAAACAACCTGTATCGTATGACGATGATACTCACATCATGTTCTCAAACGTGAATCCTCGAAAGGTTGTTCATGTGAATGAAACTCTGTTACGTTAAACCTAAGTTTATTCCAACTGAACCATTATGTAAGAATGAGAATTCAAATGTAGTTCAAGCTGCGTATCTAAGAAACCCGTAACTTATTCGCGAGTGGCTGAACAACAGTCGAATTCAACTAAGCTTAACGTTTCTCAAGAAAATCAAAAGGTGCCCAAGACTGAGGCCTGGGCTGCCTTTTTGAACTAATCATTATTGTTTGTGTGTAGGGTACATCCAAGACCATTTCTGGTGAAAACTGGATCATGGATAGTGGATGTTCTCGTCATATTACTGGGAATCTCGACCTCTTAACAAATGTGAGAAATATTCAAGGGGGTTATGTGGCATTTTCTCGGAATTATGGGGGTATGATTACACAGGAAGGTGATGTTTCGAATGGGCATATTACTTTTGAGAAGGTTAATTATTGTGATAAAGTAGACCATAATTTATTGAGTGTGTCGCAAATCTGTGACAAGCAATACACTACAATATTTACAGATAAAAAGTGTCTGATTTTAAAACCGGGGTATGTGATTCCCGAGGACATGGTTGTCATACGATCTCCTCGATCAAATGATATTTATGTCTTAAATATGAGTTCTAAAGTATCCACATCGATCGAAACATGTTTTGTCTCGAAAGCAACCGAGAAAGATTCTATTCTATGGCATCGTAGAATGAGTCACATACATGTTCGTAAGATGAACTATCTCATGGCAAATGACCTAGTTGAAGGTGTGTCTTTGAAAATTTTTAAGTTATCAGATCACTGTGTTGCTTGCAGGGCAAACAGAAGAAAACGTCACATCCCTCTAAGTTATTAAATTTCATTGATACTCCTCTTGAGCGACTTCATATGGATCTTTTTGGTCCAGTGAATCGTGCGAGTATTTCTGGAGATTGGTATTGCCTGGTAGTTACTGATGATTATTCAAGATATTCATGGGTCTTGTTTATGAGTTCGAAAGATCAAACACCAGTTCTTGTTCAAAATTTAATCAATAAGATCGAATCACTACACAAACAGAAAGTGAGGAGAATTCGAAGTGACAATGGTACTGAATTTAAAAATACTGTATTGGATTTCTTTTGTTTACAAAAGGGAATTCATCGAGAATACAGTGCTCCATACGTACCATAACAAAACGGTGTTGCTGAACGAAAGAATAGAACGCTGATTGATGCTAGAACGACGCTGGCCGACTCAAATCTTCCTATCCATTTTTGGAATGAGGCAGTGAATACGTCTTGTTACACACTCAATCGAGTTCTAACCGTTAAGAGACTCAAGAAGACCAGTTATGAGTTGTTGAATAATCGTAAACCTAATTTAAAATACTTGGAGCCATTTGGGTGTCCATGTACGATGTTGAAAAAGGATGTGGGAAAATTTGATGAAAAAGCCATTGACGGGTATTTCTTGGGTTATGCTTCTCCTAAGAAACGAGTCTCTAATTTTTCGTCTGGTTGTGTTGAAGAATGGTACCATGTGGACTGTCGAAAGTACACTACTCCTTCTCAAGGGAAAGGTCCCGACTGGATGTTTGACGATGATGGCTTATTCAATTCGTTTACTCCAACAACTGATCAACCAGATGAAGATTTAGTCCATGCTTATTTTGAAGAACAATTGGTAATTCCAAGATTTTCAAGTTCTAATGATGTTGAAGTTCCAATCGATGCTCCAACAGAAGATCCTGATAATGAGTCTCCAGTTCTCTTCGATAACGCATCAACTTCGTCTGATGACACTCGAGTTGTTGATCAAGTTATCGAACTTGATAGTGATGTTTCATCTCACGATCTGGGTGAACACTACACTAATTTATTTGAAACTATTGATGTTCCTGAGAATCCCACTCTTAGGATTCATAATTATCACCCGAAAGAAAACATTATTGGGGAACTTGATGTGGGAGTTCAGACACGACATCAAGTGAGAATAATGCATTGTGTGCTTATGCTGACTTACACTTGTCTAGGATTGTAAATCTTGCTAAATTCACTTGCTTTCTATCTCAAGTTGAGCCAACGACTCCTCTTATAGCACTTCAAGATTCCTCTTGGGTAGAAGCCATGCAAGAAGAATTACAGCAATTTTCACGTTTGGGTGTTTGGGATCTTATCGACAAACCTGCTAGAGTCAAGAAGGCGATTCCGACTAAATGGGTATATAAGTGTAAGAAAGACGATCGTGGGGTGATTGTGAGAAACAAGGCACGTTTAGTGGTACAAGGTTTTCATCAGCAAGAGGGTATTGATTACACTGAAGTGTATGCTCCGATTGCAAGATTGGAATCCATACGAATTTTTCTAGCCTATGCAGCGTATAAAAACATCAAAGTCTACCAAATGTATGTCAAAAGTTCTTTTCTCAATGGTGAACTTCATGAGGAAGTGTTTGTTTTACAGCCTCCGGCTTTTGAAGACCCTGATTATCCTGACAATGTTTACCGATTAAACAAGGCATTATATGGTCTCCATCAAGCCCCGAGAGTTTGGTATGGCACGCTCGCCGACCATCTGACGGATAATGGTTTCAAACGTGGGACTGTTGACTGCACTTTGTTTTATAAAAATATTGTTGATGATCTTCTTCTCGTCCAGATTTATGTAGATGACATAATCTTTGGGTCAACAAACGACACGTTGTGTAAGGAGTTCGAAAAATCAATACAAACCAAGTTCGAGATGAGTTCGATGGTAGAGATGAATTTCTTTTTAGGGTTGCAGGTTCATCAGTCTGCGAAAGGAATTTTCATTCACCAGAAAAAGTATGTGAACGATGTCTTGAGCCGATTCAAGATTACTGCCGGAAAAACCCCTTCTGCTCCTCTTCCCGTGGGTCACAATATATCACCGGACTGATGAATCCTACCCTCTATAGAGCTATGATTGGTTCTTTGATGTATCTTACTGCTTCTTGATCCGACATAATGTTTGCTATATGCTTATGTGCTAGGCACCAAGCGAGTCCCTGAGTGACTCACCTGGCAGCGGTCAAACGTATTCTTCAATATCTTAGGGGCAATCCTGACACCGGGTTATGGTACCCCAAAGACGATACTTTTGATCTTACCGCTTTTTCTGACTCAGACTATGGAGGATGCAAGATTAATTTCAAGTCTACCACAGCGGGATGTCAATTCTTAGGAAGCGGGCTTGTTTCCTGGCAGTGTAAGAAGCAGATAACGGTCTCCACTTCAACCGCCGAAGCTGGGTATTGCAGCCTCGAGTTGCTGTTCCCAGGTTTTGTGGATACAACAACATCTTTGCGACTACTGTTTGAAGTTTCTTACTACTCCCATTTTAATTGATAATTCTGTTGCCATTAGCATCACCAAAAATCCTCTACAACACTCTAAAACGAAACATATCGAAATTCGATATCGTTTTATACGGGATTGTTATGAAAAGAAATTCATTGACCTTGAGAAAGTACATACAGATTTTCAAAAGGCTGACTTATTTACCAAGGCATTTGATAAAACACGTTTTAAATTTTTGCTTGGTTTTAATGGCCTAAAGACTCTTGCTGATATCCTGAAATTATGATAACTATCTTTATTTTGAGTGTATTTTTGTTTAAATTTTATTTTGGTTTTGGTTTTTGGGGGTGAAAATAGAAAATACAAAAAGAATTTGTTATTCATTTGTATAGATAAAATCCAAAAGCATTATAAAATCTTAAAACTTCAAAAATAGTGTGTTTTTACAGTTTTTATGTTTTTTTTTAAAAAAATTGAAAAATCCATAAACATCTTAAAATTTTGAAAAATCAAAAAGATTGTGAATTTCTTGTTTGTACAGAAAAATCCGAAAAATATCAAAAAGATTGTGTTTTTTGTTTTGTATAGAGAAAAACCAAAAAGATTTTTGCTTACGTTCGCTGAAAATTATGTCAATTACTTCTATTTGAAGGACAAATACTTGTATATGTTTGGTCCTGATAATTTATTGTAAATATTCAGGATAGCCATTTACCTGACAATGGAAAGTATTTGGGGTGTTCGTTAAGTTTTCTACTTTATTTTCTCGCTGAAAATTATGTCAGTTATATAAGTTTGTGGAGCATGCTTGCATGTTTTGGTCCTGTTATCTACTTGTAGATGGACAGGATAGCCATTAATTTATAAACTTAAAGTAACTGGGGCGATTAAATTTTATTTTTGTTAATGCTCCTCAAAATTTTGAGTTTTTGAAGCAAAAAGAGAAAATGATAGTACATTGATTATATGACCCCAAATCCAGGAAGAAATAAGCTTAAAAGACTGAGTGCTTAATCATTGGTGCATTGATAGGTCTTAAACAAGTTGTTAGAGTAAAGTAAGTGATATATACATAAAGAAAAACCAAATTGAAAGTGGTGTTAGTCTCTAGCAAAAGTCTCGGTAAGGATGGCAGAAATGTAATAACTAGTCACACTCAAGCCTTATAGTTGTTGATCACCCAAAAATATAATAAAGCAAATAACAAGCGTTAGGATTCTGGACACTGTGAGTCTTCATGCGGCTTAATCATCTGGGTATTCATAAACATGAATATTTCATTCGCTTTTAGAGCAAACCCAAAGTCATTAAACTTGATCACTGCTGTACTTCGTACAATCCAAATTACTGACTTGATCAAAATCCGTTATTAGTCATACAATTGTTCATCCCTTGCGCGCGTCTCATTACCAATAAGAAACGGACCCCAGGGGATACAATGTATGTAAGCCAACAGATGGACTCGTGCATACTCACTCACAGTAAAGGAAACTTGGTGCATTGCTCAAATATTCTAAAATCTTCAAAATTTTGATCAACACTATAACGGTCTAAGTCAAGTTGGGATGATTTGACAAAAATCAAATTAAGCTTGAACCGATATTAGAGGCTGATAGTTTCTTATATTTTGTGCGCTAATTGAATCATTAAATCATATCACGAAAATGCTTGAAGGCTTGTTATAAGATTTAAGTGGACAACAATATCAATGACCGACTTAACGACAGTCATAATATCGCTGAAATATAAAACTGTGATGGAATGACATTTTGGTCAATATGATTCTCTGCTTTAAACTCAACAAAACTACAAAAATATGTACCGTTTTTGAAAATCACAGAAAATACAAAAAGATTGTCTATTTCTTGTTTTGGATATTTTTCCATGTAAATACATTCTTTAAATATTACAAAATACCAAAAATATTTTTAATTTTATTCTTTACATATTATTTAATTTCTTTTAAGTTATGTTTTTAAAGAATTATTTAATTATTTAATTCATTAATTTAAACTACAATTTAAATTGTAATTCGTTAATTTATGGCAAACGAATTAGGTCATTTTAACGAACTACATTCTAGTTCGTTATCCTAATTCGCTTCCGCACTCTGTAACGAATGACTTCAATTCGTTAAGCATAAACTAACGAACTAGACACGAATTGAATCTAATTCGTCATGACACGTGTTAAATTAATTTTAATGAATCATCTGGTTCGTTAATTCAAATTTCAAACGAATCGTCTGATTTGTTACCTTGAAAATCGTGAAATGTCAGTGTATATAGGACGGCGTGCATACGAACCGTCCTACTATTCACTCTTCATCTTCCTCACACATAAAGTTACTCTAGTCAAAATTTTCAGATTATTTGATCTTTGATTTTCGGTGTTTTGATTATACCAGTGTGTTTATAAGGTATAGATGATCACATATTTGTGATTTTCGTCAAAAATGGCACAGATTCGATAGGTTAATTATGATATTTTGCTATCGGGTTTTTAAGGTTTATGAAAACCTTCATTTATCTGATTAATACCCTGTTAAATAAATTTATTTTGATATCATTGTAATCGGAATGGATTTCTGAGATCCATGGTGATCTTTAATCATATTTTGATCGTTGATTGCTGGGTTAATTGTGAACTTTGGCTATCGGGTTTTTATGCTTTGTTTACACCCTAACCTACTTGACTTATTTCATGTTTTAGAACCTCAAATCGATACCATTTGCTTCGCAATGTTTTTCTGAGATCTTTATGATCATTGATTCGGTTATCCATCGATAATTATAGGGTAATCGATACCTGATTTGCCTTGTTGACTTTTTGTGTTCTTGGTTAATTTTGACCTTGACCAGAAGAGTCAAAAATTAAGTCATTTTTGACCATTCGTGAAACTTAGCGAATTGGAACTCATTCGTGTCCAATTCGTTAAGCATTTCACACGAACCAAAATAGCGAATCATTTTCATAACGAATCAAATATGGATTCGTTAAATTATAACAAATTAGTTGTTAAAGTCATAACGAATTAGTTGTTAAAGTCATAACGAATTAGTTTTAATTCGTCATCTTTCTATAGTAATTCGCTACTTCTGATTTGTCAATAATTTACTTGATAGCGAATCAGTTGATTCGTTACATTATTGTAAAGAATCGGACTGTTTTATTAACAAATGACATTACATATTTTAAAATTATTTAAATATTGTAAAATTAATAAAACATTCCTAGGATCTAATCGCGTCGATACGTCAATTATACACATGAAATCTAAATTTTAATTAAATACATAGTTAACTGATAGATATATAAGTGTTCAAATTGTATAACACTAGTGTTTATAAATTTTCATATTATTGATATTCGTCATTATCTATTCAGTATTATGGCTGATCAAATGGATCAAGATCCACCTGTTGCTCAACAAGAACAGCAACAACAACAACAAGAACAAGAAGAAGTGCCTATGCTGTCATATGACAAGAAACACAACATTTGTGCTTTTGTTGGTCCAAACGTTGCTGACGAAACGTTATTTGGGGATTTACTAGCATTCTTACGTCATTCGGTGATACGCTATTCTATAACTGCTCGGCCCAAAGTTTAACTAAGCATTATTAGACAATTCTGGAATACAGCTGAGTACGTTGAAGTAGAGAACCACATTCGAGCCACAATCAACTGAACTCCTATCATAGTGGATACTGAAGTGATTAGTTGTGTGCTTTTTTTGAAGACAATGAGGATAATCCATGTGAGTTCGACAAGGAATTAATCAAGGGTTTGTTTCTTCGTGTATTTTATGGTGGCGACATTGAAGAATCTATGTTTAACAAGAATGAACTGTTCCCAACCTACAAGTATCTACTACATGTATTGATTCATTGTTTGGGTGGTCGTCGAGGTGGTTTTGATGAATGCCGAATCATGTTGCAATCGGCTTTTGTGGCACCTGTTCTGAATAAACCGTTTAATTTCTCTGAGATGATCTTCTATCATCTTAAGGAGCAATGTCAGCAAACGGCTCAGAAAAAGAAATTCTTAATGTATCCAAGATTTCTACAGTTAATTATTCAAGACTTGATTCCCAATTTGGTTATCGATCAATCATTGGTGGACGATGTACTTTCTTTGGAACATATGAAGGCTGATACTGTGCGAAGAATGACGATCTATCGTAAGGATAAGCCGAAGACCAAATGCCTGATTGGTCATATTATTAATTCTGATTATGTATGTCCTCCTGAGGATCGTTGGATCCATGATGATTCGGACTCCGAGCGTGAGGGAGGAGAAGGTGGGAACGATGGAGGTGATGATGGTGGTAATGGTGGTGATGGTGGTGCATCTCTTCTTGAACAACAAGCTACAGTTGAAGCTGCGTTAGCTGCTACAATCGCAGCTCAACGAAAAAGAAAGGGTAAAGAGCTAGCAACTGAAGGTTCAGCAAAGAGACGTGTGTCAGCTGGGGCTGGAGTTTACTTTGGTGTTCAACCGTCTTGTCCTCCTATTTCTCAACGCCCGGCGGTGCCGATTACTACTAGCACTCTGGCGCTTACGTTGACGACGACGATGGTTCCTCACGACAGGCTTGGTATGATTCCTCAAATGGATTTATCTGAAATACCAAGGCCTTCTGTTATTCCCTCTACTGTTCCTCTAACACCGTCCATGAGGCCTCCTCCACCTAGTGATGTCTCATTTATGAGAATTACACGGCCTCAGGGACCAATCCAGCCAGTTCATCCATCTCTTTATAATATGCCACCACATCGTCAAACAGACATGCTTTTGAATCTTCTTCATGTGTAAGAAAATCAAATGTCTGCTGACCGCCTAAATCAAGAACGTCTCATGGAAAACCAAAGAAGGCTGATGGGTTATGTCTCGTTTTGTCAGAAAGAAACAAAGGAGCTTCGTGCGATTGTTGAGTCTCAGGGGTGAAGCTCAAAGAACAGGAGGATCTCATCTTGCAATTAACATGCAAAGATGATGCACTTAAGAAACTCAAGAATGATGACAAAGATCCTGATGAGTCTGGTGCAGGAAGTGAGCCTAAACAAACGCACGACTCATCTTCAGGTGCAGGTACTAGTGGTGGTGGTGACTCGGATAAGCAGATTATTGTTTATCATGATTCGACTGCTGCAAAACCAATTGAGATGATCGAAGCTGACACTGTAATTTTTGTTGATGGATCGGGAATGGTCAGAAGTGTGGTGAACCTGAATGAGATTGAAGTTGGATAGTTTGTGCAACAGTCTCTAACACGAGAGCAGATTTCACTACTGCTTGGTTTGAATGATGAACAGTTGACCGTGTTAGAGGCAGAGCCGGATGTTGAAGTAGAGAAAGAGGAGGAGATTTTGAATGATCCGTCTATTCATATGAACACGGATTTTATTTATGAAGATGAGGAAGTCGAGGTTGAAGATGTCACAGCTGAGGAGTATCCTGACTTGTTTCAACACACAAATGTTGATCAAGGTGCTCCTGTATTTAATGAGCAAATGTTTAAGGCAGCTGAGGACAATCTGGAGAAAGTATCCAAGGGTAAGAAGGTGGTTGATACCAGATTCGATTCTATTGAAAACCCGACTGATGCTGACATTGCAAGGTGATTTGGGTTTCGAAGTAAGAAAGCTCGTAAGATTATCGATGCATATTGGTTTGTGGATCAAGAACAGAAGGACGAAGCTGCTGCTCGTGCCAAAGCTAACCAAGTGACTTCATTCAAGAATGTGTCAAAGGTTCAAGGTAATATTATTTCTTGGTTATATGACTCTGATCTTAAAGTATGCATTGTGAAAAGGGGGTTCAATACTATGAGAAGATAATGGGCGTTCTTACTTTACCGCGTTGGGATGTTCGTACCCTCGCGTATCGTACATTCATCAACCGAGGGGGTGACTGGATAGCAGATTGGTTTCATCAACAATTACTATTCAAGGTCAATTCTGGATTCAAGTTCCTCGAGCCCTAAGTGCCAACCCGAAAACGTATAGATGAAATTGATCCAAGGACGGGTTGGAGAAAATTGGTTCTCAAAGTTAAACCGCCAAAGACCATGAAGCAAGTACCTGTGAAGACTTTGAACCAACACATGCATCTATTCTTCAACCGCTGGTATTACGATTACCGAACCGGCGAGGCCGTCATTGTTCTGGGAAAAGGGTTGAAAACCGAGTTGATCAAGATCATTAACCCGATGTGGCTGGTGAACTTAACCGAGACTGACAATGACGTGCTACACAAGAACAAGTTTTTGTTTGAGCGCAATGAAGACTATGATATGGCTATGTAATTCCAACGCGTTGTGCATGTATGTTATGAGAATGGGATTCATAGTTGCAGCGATTGGCAGTCCAAGCGCTTCAAGTAAAGTAAAGACAAAGAGCTCAAGACGAGGGGGTGTCTGTTAGTGCACGGTTTTGCGTCTAGAGTCTTTGTATTTATCGTTAATGTATTTGTCGTTTATTTATGTAATAAAGTATTAAATTATTAGGTTACTTTACCGCTTTTTTTTTTTTGAACGACCAACTAAGTAACGCCGGGTACTCCGTACGCGGCCCCCATTGGCTAAAGGTAGCCCGAGCCGGCCACTAGTCCGGACGGACGGAGCCCCTAGCGATCCACCTAATGAGGGATTCACCGGATAAAACCCGACCCCCACGCCCGCCAAATGGCACGACAGCGAGGAGCCGGTAAAACCGGGTGAGATCAGGACTCGAACCCTGGCAAGCCAGGGTCATCCCTCATATCTCCCATATAAATTGGTGATATTGAGGTTTGAACCCCCTACCTCTCACTAATAAAGTGAGTGCTCTACCGTTGAGCCACATTCAATTTATGTTATTTGAGCCGCTTGATTATGAAAAATGATGGCCTTTATCGTATTTGAAATGTTTTGGCCTAAATGTTTTTGTTAAATTAGTAATATAATTTATACATTTGAACTAAAATATTTGGGATACACTATTATTACTCCTTCGTCGCCTACTCAAAACAAACTACACAAAACAGATTTAAAAAAACGAAAACCGCATAAAGTATAATGCTCCCAAACAAGGAGATCATCACAAACAATTGAACTCCTCACAGATTTCTGTGATCAAAAGTTTCTTCTACTAATACAATGGGATAGTCTGTTAATGATTTTTTTTCTTGCCGCCAATCAATTAACAAATTATCTTGCTTATTGAAGTAGTAATCATTTTTCAATTCATACAGTATATTCTCATAGTCTCATAGAGGGAGTTCTTTCAATAGCATTAACCTGCAATCACAAGTAGCAATTTTTAACACATAAATATCCAATAACACTGATATAAATAAAAACACATGAGAAAACAAACACATCTCTCAAAGTATCTAACAGAAAAAGCACAAACTTTCAGGTTACTGAGTTTAAGATTATAGAATAGCAAAATACAATATTAATGAAATAACAAAATAATGTTATCCAACCACCATAACAACAGGAAAGCAGAATGAACAAAGATCCCTGTACTTTACAGGTGTGTTTTATATGGAGGTAGACAAACAGAACTAGAATAAAAAAATTAAAAAAACTAATTAATTCAAATTGATATGTTCCCGTCTATCATTTATTTGTACACGTTTTGTGGAGATTTTAGGGAATGCTTTTAGAAAATAAAAGTAAACTTAAATAACATAAAATTAAACTTGATTCGACTGGATATTTAAATCAAACCCCTCATTAAGTCATTTTAATTCAATATTTAGGGGGCACATTGAGGTAGGGATGAACGTTTTAGGTACCGGTATCAATTGGTATTCGGTACGGATATGGTACCGTCGGTACCAAGTTTTGAGTTTTGGTACTGGTACGGTTCAGTACTGGTACGGGTATTTCCTGAATTTTGCACGAAATACCGGTAACAAACCGAACATTTTGGTACCGGTAACAAATATTTCAAATTTTCGAGATCGGGATCTTTGGGTACCGGTACCATCTCGAGTTCATCTCTACACTAAGGCGTGATGCTATCTTCTGCCCCTGAGGCTGGTTAGCCTGTAACATAACCCAAAAATGTACAGAAAATAAGAAACTCGTATTACATTTTAAATTTCTTCTTATTTAAAAATAAAACAGATAGTGATAATATAGTTATTCTAAGCACGAATTAGGCATTAGTTATTTAAGAAACTTATATCCTGATCCTTTGTCACTCAAATTTATAATCGTTTCCTTATTGTTCATCAAATTCATAGGCAAATTAAATAAAATAAGATAAACCGAAGTTACTTATATTGACAGAAACAAGTACAAGCATGTGTATAGTATGAGATCCAAATACTGCAGTTCGTGGGTAACCCGTTGGCCAGTCATCATTTAAACCATTCGGACACTGAATCTCATTGCCTATGGAGTAATAATAACATGAACAATTTACACAATTAACGGAATCTAAGACCTGTTATAAACAACCGAGATCCGATATGTACCTTATTGGATCCCATGACCTGTATCTCTCTCTGGGCTGCTTGAAATCATTATGTTTTGGGATCACCGTCTGCATTCACTAACAAACATTATCCTTTAATTACTTGAGTGTTAACAAATACAAAAAAGGAAACATCAATCCATTTACCAATAAAAAGTTCAATTGTGTTATGTTTTACGACACCATCTGTCAAAGATCTAACGGGTTAAGGTAAACTGTTCAACTAAAAAAAAGATCGTGCCAACTATGCATAGGTCAATTCTCGTCTCAAACCGAACCTCGTGTGCTGCAGCCTGTAAAATATAAGTTTTGAAACATTAGAATAATTGTTGGTAATATACATTAATAAAAGAATAAAAAGAAAATATGGAAAACATGTCAACCTCATGCCGTACAATATGATGCAAAGAAAGATCACTAAGATCAAGTTTCAAAATTATCAAAATAAAGATAAGAAGAATCTGTTGGTGTTGCAATAATCAATTATCAAAATTGCGCATTTCATAAAACTGAGTATGTCATGAAGGAAGCACACTATCACAATTGAACAAAAATACACCAATTTTCCAAAATGCATGTGATGCAAACCAAATCTGTCTAAACCAGAATAACCACAATCTGCAATTTCTTTTTTGAGTATTTCCAAAATTACCCTTCCTGCAAATATGACTCGTATTAGCTTGTTTTGCCCACAACAAAATGCTGAAATACTTTGACCGGCAATCAAATTGGACCTGCAACTAAAAATGGTCTTAAGCTGTAAGTCCCTTACTCAACCTATTATATATATACTAATTTTTATCAACTCGAAACAGTTTGCACTTTGATAAAACTGGTAATTAAAAAACAATAAAAGTGAAGATAAAACATAATTCGTTCCACATTCGGTCAGATAAAAATCACATGCTACAGTTTGTTTACAATCTTAAATGAGGGTATGTTAAGATAAATGAAAATTAACATTATTGTAAGCACAAAAGTTACAATGCACAACAGGCAACTTCTTCATGTTTAAGTTAAATAATATCAACTAATCATGAGTGTTACATTTAAGCATACATATATAAATAATCAAATACATAATGCATCTTTTTCTCATTCATTTCAAGAACTAATATCTGGGCTAGAGTCGGATACACGAAGGGCGGGAATTGCCTGTTTTTCTCTGAACAAAACACATGAAAGCCTTCTGCCAAACCATGTTGTTGAGCCTGATGTCTTTTGATCACTCACTAAGAATTGTACGTTTGAGCTTCATATGCTTATAATTATTCCAACATAAGCAAGGAATCATAAGCACAAAAGACCCCAATTTTTTCTGATAAAATGTAACCTTATATAGTAAATCTGGCTCTACTCTTGGCCCTTATACATCTCAATTTGAATCTCAAGAATATCATCGTGTTAATAGATAAATAAAGTTATAACCAATAAGTGAATATTAGGTTAATAACCTAAAACTTTATAAATTAATAATCTTAATAAGTAAAAGGTACCATGGATTGATATATTGTAGTTTTCTTTGAGCCAACATTCATGCCGTCATAGCTATTGCAGGTTAGCTAGGTTAAATCAGCAAGGTTCAGATTCAAGTCTTCCTACAATACCAATTCATGCAATAGTTTTGTGTGATGACAAATCAGCAAAGAATAATCCAAAAAGCACTGCCCGCCGTCTCCAATTAGCCTCCTTCCAATCCTCATTCATTCACCCCCAAATTCAGAAGGAATTGATGTAAAATGCCAAATAAATAAAGAAATTGAAGGTCGTAGATGTTATTATTAATTGCAAAGTTTTGATTGCAATTGAAAGTGGGCAAACATATTGATCAATTGTAACGCCACTGATAAATGGGCTATTGAATGCCGACAATGAATGTTTACCGGAGAAATAAAGGACGTCTAGCAATGTTCACCGGAGTACTAAAGGATCGCCGGCGGGGTGAAGATATAATAAATATGCGGGAAGAGTCTAATAAATGTTACGGCCGTCTCAAGAGAGAGAATTGAGGGAGATGAAAGGTTGTCTATCTCTATTATAATGTAGTATAGATTAAATAACTTATATTTTTGTTAACGAACTATGTTAAAACCATATCTATACTATATTATAATACATATATAGGAAGGATAAAACCGTCATTTAACAAAACTCTTAAAATTAAGACATTTACACATGTTAAAGCATAGTGTACAACTTATAAAGCGTCATTTTTTAATACATGAAAGAAACATATGGGCAGGATAATGTGGCTGAATAAAAATTTGAATTTTGTGCTTATGAGACTCACATGGTTCATTCTTTCCCAGAAACCCTAGCAATCGTTTGTTTCTCTCTATTGTCTTCACCTTCTACCACATCTTCCTTCCAAGCGGGCTTAATTTCAAATTCACGCGCCTTCAACACAGTAACGGCGGGTTCAATCAGGCTATGAGGACTTCGGTTACCTAAATTTTTTCGCGAGTACAACTTTCTCCTCTAATATGTTCATTTTTGGCTTCGATTGAGGGGCCGGTGATGTTTTTGTTGAAGGCGGAAAGTGCAAACGCTTCTGCGAATACCAACCACCAAACGAAATACGGTCACTAATGGTAACAAATTTCATTAATAAACTCACAAATTTTAATAGAATTAGGGTGAACTTACTTTTGTACTTTGTTTATGCGGTCGACTTTTAAATGTGGGGATTAGGCCTGAAGCTGTGAAATTGCATAGGGTTGTTCTTGTGATAGTGAGTAACGCAAGTTTTGAAGTACTTGAAAGATGCAATTTCAATATAGACTGATAGTGTAGTTCTTGAAAAAGGGTAAGATAATTTTGAATCTTGAATCTTTAATCTCTGCACATGTTTTCATATTAATTTAATGTTTGTTGATCTAAAGAGTTTAATGGAGAAGATGATAAAGTGTAACATCCCATTTCCTAGTTTCGGTTAATAAAATGAAAATATGAGTTATTATGAGCCGGGCTAGTGTTGGGTTAAATGGATATGGGTTATGGACTTGGGTTATGAAGGAAATAAGGAAAGACCATGGGCTTAAGCCCATGATCCATAATTATATAAGCCTTAATTCTCATTTATCTCATTCATTTACACATATTCCATACACCACCAAAACACACACTTAAGCCTTCTCTCTAGTTCTTCCTCCCTCTAGCCGAAATCACCAAGGAAACTGATCCCGACCCAAGGTAATGGTAGTATGATATTGTATGAGCTCAACCCGTTAGATTTAGTCGCGAAACGACGAGCCGACACCTTTAAACCGTTAAAGTCACGAGATTCGGGTGGAATCGGGTATTAACCGAGCAAAAGATGGGCCTAGGGATCACCCTAGCTCAGATCTGGATCAAACGGGACGAAAAACGGTGAAAACAGTGCTGAAACACGTTTTTCCGGCCACCGCCCGGTTTTCCGGCACGGCGGCGCCGAAAAGGCGGCTGGGTATTTAAGGATGTCAGAGAATGTTTCTGACATTCTCTAACAAACCCTAACACTAATCCGTTAACGGAGAGTTAACGAACTAGGGGTGATTCGTCAAGTGAATTCACTAATGAAAGCTTAACGAACTAGCCCTAGTTCGTATCCTGATTCGTTATAGAAAAGACAGCAAATTAAACTCTTTTCGTTATACTCATTCGTTAAAGGAAGATAACGAACTAGACGGTTCAATTCGTTACTGAGGGGTCATTCTCTATAGGGTTCAATTCGTCAAAGAACCAGTTCGCTATGGGGTCCAATTCGCTACATGGACCGGTTTGATTCGTTATAAAAGTAACGAATGGGTCATTCGTTTTGAACCCGATAACGAAGTAGAAGTTTATAAAAGGACATAACTGTAACACCCCGACCAAAGGCGGATTATACATCGGGGCGCCACATATTGTTTCATTACTCGTGACACTATTGGGTGTCAATATTTAATAAATATATTCATTCACGCACGCGCAACGTAAACACAGGATAACATAAATCAACATAAATCAATATATTATAAGACAAAATATTCGAACAATAATAACTTGACTTGTTACATTTTAATCTAGGTCTAAAAGTAAAAACGTCCTACGTGTCCACAAGCTCCAAATGTAGCTACAGCAAACCTGAACATGTGTTAAAATAAAACGTCAAACACTTGCGTGTTGGTGAGGAATCAAGTTTAATACAATACATAGATAACAATAAATCTGCGCGCAACACGTGTATGTCTGGTGTTTAACAAGGGTGTAATCAGATTGTGATCAAGCCTAAATAGATCATAGTTCATAGTTCAATCCGTGCTCCCAAATGAGCACAAAAACGAGAAAACATCTGTGCAAGTGTAAAACAAAGAAAACCGTAAACGATAGGTCTCCCGTGTTCATCTAATGGATCCATGAAAACTTTGGAATAGGCCGAACAAAGCGGTTAATGATACACACATACAAATAAACAGCCAAGTAAACGTCCTCAACACATGGGATACTGCGCGAGTAAAGTTCATAAATAAGTTTAAGACTCTAAGTTTGTATGAACACATGAACATCCCAAAACATTAAAAATAAAAAGGGATTAGGTACGAGATTACTCACTTGATAAACGGTGCGGTGTAAGATAAAGCAAGAACCAACTTTAAACAAGCACAAGTTAACCTATAAATAAGATTATTGCTTTAACGATTGGTTTTAAGTCTTGATTATAAGTTAGCATAATTAACAAGTAACTTAAACAAATTATTATATATATTATATATTACCGGAAAAGCAGGGCAGAACAGGGAGGAAGACGGAGGCAGAGAGGGAGGCGGCAGAGAGAGCAAGGAAGAACAGGAGAGTTTAAGTGCTTTGTGTGTGTAGTGTTAGGAAATAGCATTATTATTTATAGGGAAACCCTAGGGAACACAATCCCTAGAAAAGGGGAAAAGATCTCCAAAAAGTAAAAGATTCCAAAAGCAAAAGATATCAAAAGATATGGCAGCTGCAGGGGGCAAAGGAAAAGCTGACAGGTAACAGTAAACAGGCATGGGCGGGTCAGATAAAGGTACTGGTCAAGCATGGAAAAGCATATCTCAAAAGATAATGTCAGTCACTTTTTCTGTCAACCAATGGGGTTGGTGCGCATGCTGCGCCAAAAGTGGCTTTTCAGACATAAGATAGGTCAGGTCAACAACACAGAAGATAAGACATCACAAAAGCAAACGGCTAGATTAAACAGAAGAAAACTCAAAGGGTTTAGCGCGAGAAGGCTCGAGCGCACGCGCGAGGGCGAAGGCTGACAGAGAACAGTCCACAGCGCGCCGCGGGAAGAACTAAAATCCTTAGCGCGTCGCGGGAAGAATTACCATTCTTAGCGCGCTGCGAGAAGAACTACAATTCTTAGCGTGCCGCGGGAAGAACTACCGTTCTTAGCGCGCTGCGAGAAGAACTACAATTCTTAACGCGCGGCGAGAACAGTTCGCTTCGCGTATCGCAGGAACAACTGGTCTTCGCGCAGGCTTCCTTGTAAAGAGTCTGGCGCGTGGAGCTGCGCAGACAACCTTAGGCGGAAAGGAACAAAGGACAAGCAAAGAGTTAAGAGAAAAAGGAGGATTCAAGGCTTAAGGGCGGGACGGCGACAAGAGAGAAAAGAAGGCGGGACGGCGGAAAGGAAGAGAGAGGAAGAGGCGGGAAGGAAAATATTATTAGTAATATATATATTTTAAATGTCAAGTTTTAAAAAGAAAAAAAAAATTAAATTTTAAATCATAAAAAGAATCGGGTCAGAAAACGGGTACCTGGGTCGGGTCGGATAGGGCAGATGTCACAATAACAGTACCTGGACTTAGAAAAGAATGATTTAATTACAAAGAAGCCCTTGAACTTTTAAGTTAGCAAACTTATAATTATTCAAAATTCTAATGGAAAATGTGTTAAGACGGTTAATGGAAATAAAAATTTTCCATTGGACCCTGCTAGGGGCTGCCGCCCCTAGACCCCGTTGCCAGGGGCTGCCGCCCCTAGACCCCGCTGCCAGGGGCGCTGCCCCCGGACCCCCGTTCGTTGATGGTAATATTTAGACTAGAAACGCGATGTGGGTAGTGTTAGATAATTGATACGTGTAATTGTTATACAGTTAGTCGTGCTCAGCTAAAGAAGGGAATAACTATAAACGATGAACATAACCGCATTCAGGTGAGTTTCTAGCCCCATTCCTTGTTATGTTTTCGGGGCTGTGTGCATACTCGATGTGATTAGTTAATACGCTTTATCCTAAGTGATAAATGTATGCCATATGTGTTTTATGTGAATGGTATGAATGATTGCTTGTCGGTACGTGAACAATCTTCGGATATTGCATGTGCCGTCTGGTAATGGTTTGATGATATATTTGTTGATACGAGAAATGAATGATGTATGTACGTATGAAACTTACAATTATATATATAGAAAGGTATAGTATGGAGATATGGAGGAAAGGGTGACCGGACCCTAATAATATCTGTGGATGGAGGGTACAGGACCCTAATAATATCCGAGGATGGAGGGTACCAGACCCTAATAATATCCGAGGACGAAGGAAGACCGGACCCTAATAATATCCGAGGATGAAGGGTACCGGACCCTAATAATATCCGAGGTATGTGGGGTGAAACGCCCTTTATAGTGTAAGGTTAGCCAGGAATATGTATGGATAAATGATGTACAGGTTATGTATGTAAAGCGTACCTTCGGGCACATATATGTGTATGTAAAGTAAGTTATGTGATTAACTAGAACTCACTCAGCGTAGCTAACTTTTAGTATGCACGCAGGCAAATAGGTTGAGGTAGCTCGCGTGATTGAAGACACATGGCATGGAATCGAAGCAACTGACATCTCGAAGAAATGTTGTGATGTTTTAAAGACTATGTTTTGTTTTAAATGACTATGAATGTTTTATAAGACAAGATTTGAGGGTTATGTAAGATATTATGGTTGAAGTTTTATATTCTGCGTAAAGTTTTAATTAACTCTGATATATATAGAACTGTGTTTATGAGTAAATCCAACACCAAAGTAGGGCTACCGGTAACGGGGCCTTACAAGTTGGTATCAGAGCAAAAGTTAGATAGATTTAAGCATCCTACATGCTTAGACTCGAACAGAGAATGGGATTTAAGTAAGAAAAGAAAGGAGATGCCAGTTCAAGAATGCCATGTGTCACTCAAGCAAGCTCAATAACGGTAAAGTGTATGGTTGAATAATGAATGTTAATGTTACCTTAACTATTAAAGAAAGGTGATGTGCTAAAAGTAGTCAAACAATTATTAACTAAAATTATACTAATCTAGACACTAAGTAATACTCTAGACCCTTAAACTACTAACCGGCAAGTGAACCGATCGACTCTATTACAGTTAAGTAAGTCCGGATATCGAACCCACGAGACTCTTTAAATTACGAAACTAGCAAATTAGACCCAACTACAAGACACGACTATTTATTAATAATATTTGAGGGGGAATTTAAATTAATAATTAAACTTAATAATAATAATTAACTAATAATATAATAACAAAACCTAAACCTAATTTATATAATAATAATAAAACATAATCATTACCTTAAACTTAATTAATTAATTTATTAAACTTAAATTCAATTACTTTAAACTAATAAACAATTAAGAAAACTTAGATTACTCCAGATGAAAAAGATAACTACCCAGGTTAGAATCTCCAAAGTTACGGTTATTAATTTAAATGGAAAAACGCAATTTATGGAACCAGGATCATAAAATCGACCCTTGATAGAAAACCCGAACAGGACCCTTGAACTTCAAGAAGACGCCTATGGATTTCTAACAAGTTTTAAGACTCACCAGTTTTATATTAAACTTCCTTACGGTTATTTAATCGCTTATGTCTAAGTATCTTTTATGACAAAAACCTACCTTACAGCGCGGAATTCAAAAGATAGCAAAGCAAACTCAATTAATTTAATAGACTAAGCTGACAATCAAACATAGACGGACTCCTTATGAAGAACTAAATCTAGCAATCTCGACAAGCAAAGATCTATCAACAACCTATTACCTTACAGCTTTCTAGGCTGGCAGTTCACTTTTATCTATTTACTTGATTTTATTGTTTATATGATTTTAATGCATATTAATCACAAACTAGTCAAGAACACATAGTAAATGACCTAACAAAACCCTATCCTATGAAACAATCACCAAGGGCAATATGAAACAATAAATTCAAGTAAACAAAACCAAGCAATCATACGCATTAATTAAATCAAACTCAACCGTTTACTTAGAACATAAAATCCATAACGAAACGAAATCCAAACAAAATCAAACCGAACTAAGGTTCATCACGACCTAGGCAGTTTATGGAATTTAGCCTAACATCTTAAAGTCTAAATCAAACAAAACAAATAATAACTGAAAACATGGTGAAATAATAAATAACGAAAGATTAAAGGCGATAAAACCCGTATTCTTTGATCTTAAACGTCTAGATCTTCACTGGAGGTTCTCTTGCCTTCAAAATCACCACAAGACTCGTAAAATAGCTCCAAGAACTCTCCAATTTGGTTGGTGGCTTTAAGGTTATGTCAGGTTTAAGTTAAAGGTGTTTAAATAACCAAAACAAGGCCCGACAAGAAGAAAAACGAAAATAATCTAGCCCAGCATTGCCTTGGCGCCGCGCCAAGAGCTTTTGGCCTTCTGCCTTCGTGCGGCGCGACGTGCTCCTCCATGGGGGCGGTCAGACCGGTTCTCTGTCCGGTTTCTTCCTGATGCGTTCCGGATCTCCGTTTCGGCTCGTTTTAGCTCGTTTTTTCCCTTTTTTAATCACGATCAAATCCCGGAACCTACGAAACATAAAAACGTTAGTTGTCACACCCCGACTAGGTAGTTGGGGAAGCGTAATACGGGAATGTAACAGATAACACTGGTATCAACCACATTGTTTATAAAGAAATTCAACAGCTAATTTACATCATATTACATTGGTAGGTACTATGTTTACAAACTAGATGAATAACACATATCCAGTTCTAGGTTCCTTATTCATTAGTACGTATTTGCATCTATTCACAGCTATTCAACTTTCCTTCTAACACCAAGCACGTAAGCAAATCATTCCATCTCTGCTTTACCTGAAAAGCATGTTAAAACGGGTCAACTACGTCTAGTTGGTGAGTTTCAAGTTTCACGAGTATCAACGAAATCAGTATACGAGTTCGTAAAGTTTACAGTGTGTATGTATATATGTATGTGTATGGTGTATTATCCTAAGCCACAAGTGAAACCGAAACGAGCTAAAACACATGGCCACCCCTGCCCATGCACTCCCGTTGGCATTTAACAGCCACTTTGCCCCAAGTATGTACTATGTCTAACACCACATAGCAGTATGTAATAAGTTTAAATGACAATGTGCAACTGGGTTAACATGTTCCGGCATACCCCACCGGCTCTGTTAGTTGGGTTTGTCAAACCGATAGTACTATCCACACGTCACCGGCACGAAGTTAACCACTTGTGTTTGTGGGGACTTGTCAAGTGTTAGTACTTAGATAATCCACATCATCACACGTTTTCAAGTATATAAGTATATGTAAACATGCTTTTCACCCCAAAAGTTCGTAAAACAGTTTAGAAAGTGGGGGTCGTGAAACGCACCTTAATGTTTTTCGAGCTGGTGGTACGTATCGGTAACTAGAATGTCTCGATTATAGCTTGAATCCTATAACCGGTATCGTACTGTTAATACTAATACAGTGTTTAAACCAAATCGGGCTGTATAACTAGTCTGGGTATAGCTGTTAGGCCCAGAACATGACCATAGTCTTAGATTGTGACGTTGTATACTATGAAATGATTAAAACTGGATTTGGCTCAGTTTCACCGTTTCCCGAGCCTAGCCAAGTTGATTGTTTATGCGTTTCGGGATTAGGTAAGATCACATAAACTTAAGTAAATATATTGATTGATAAAATGATTTGATTTATGAAAGATTTTAAGGTTTCGGTATCTGGTTTGATCGCAGGGTTCGTTTCCGTTTTCACACGGGTTTGATTATACAAAACGCGTACAATCCACCCGAATTGTCCGGAATTCTCGTAAAAAGTTCGTTTTTATCAATATCATTCAAAAATATGATATTTGACCACTTTTAACATTTTGACATGCCAGTCAGTCCGTTAAACACAAAACTGCCGGTTTCGTTAAAACAATTATAATTTAAATCTTTGATTAATCATAACTAAATATGTACTTATATATAACTTATGTAAATTTTTGTAAAAATACATTAGAAAATGGAGAATTTTATAAAAATATTTTCAGAAATTTTATGATTAATTATTTATTTATAAAAATTCATTTAATAGGTTATAATCGTGTAATAAATGGCCCGTTTATATCAAAAGACCTCCGAAAAATCCAATAATTTTTACAAATGGCCACAATGTTATTACATAGCCCCTGAAAAATCTCCAGAACCTAACTCTTTTGACAAAATACCTTTTTGTGCGTTTTTCGGCTGTTAAGATTCGGTTAAACCATAATTGCACAAACCATACATAGGAATTTCCAATGATCCTCAAACTTTACCAGTGATCTTACCAAAACATATTAATCTCCAAAACCAAGTTTCATAATATTTCAATATGATTAGCTATTTTTCCTAATTAAACGCTCATAAACAGAAATAAATTCACCAAATATTCTCCGTTTATCGAAAAATTACCAAATTTGAACAGGGACTCATTTAATTGATCCCTAATGTCCCTGAAAATTTTCACAAGCTAAAACCAAGCACATCACAACCTAATACTAAACAACCCTTAAACGAGTGTTACGGGTTTACCTTGTCGGTTTTCGATGAGTTTTGCTAGCTTAAACGACTTTCCGGGTCTCGGGTTGCAAACTCAGTGTATCTACATATCATATAACATCAAACCAAGCATAAATCATCCATGTGACAGCCTTGATAATTAGGGTTTCGGTTTTGGGTTCAAACCGAACTTTCAAACCGTAAAAACGTTGTATTCATGTTCTAATCCGCGTTTTTGACCAATAAAGTATATGTTCCTGGTTTGTAAACATGTTTAACATCAAAAAATGATTTTACTTGATTTTTATGATTTTTGGATGGTTAAACATGTTTAAAACTAATCAAGGATTAATTTTTCATGGTTAAACTATGTTAATCATGGTTAAAAATCAAGGAAAATCACTATTTACCTTAGGGTTTTGATGAAGCTTGATGAAGAAGAACAGCAAGGGTGTATTCTCTGGAAAATTTGGTACAAAATATCTCTAAATATTTTTTTATATAAAAGATACTAGAAGGGGGGGTGGGCTGTCCCCTTTGCGGCCGCAAGCATATAAGGGCCCATTGGGCCTCTTTTTGGCCCAATGGTGCTTCGGTTTTTGTGCCACGCGTAAAATTCGGTCCAAAATTTAGTTCGGGTTTGTTTTTTTGCAAGAAAACTAGTTCGAGTGCGAAAACCAGCGCGAAAACGAGTGTTTTTCAGCCTAGTTTTGTAAAATAAGAAAAACGTACTGACTCGTTATAAAATTCCAAAATATTTTCACGGATTGCTTAGAACATGTCACATAAGTGTTTTATAAATATTTTTCGGCTTCACGGATGCTACAATGCTCGTTTTGATATTAACGATTGCGTTTAAGCTTATAACGTATCGATAAACGAAACCTTTTTCGTTTAAAGAGTTTTTAACGTACTGGGGCCTAAATATCAATAGGATAGCCTCTATAATATATATATAACTCGTATATGACCCCTCAATATATATACGGGTCATAATTAGTATCGGTCGGTTACTCGTTTAAGCACTACGAATTAACCGATTTATCGTTTACTTGTTACGTAGTGAATATAGTATACCTCGTTTTGTCACGAATGTCACATTCTCCCCCCGTTTAGAAATTTCGTCCTCGAAATTTAATGTGTCATCGGTTTTCTTTTTAGGGAACAGGTGTGGGTATTTCTTTCGGAATTCGTCCTTTCGTTCCCAAGTATATTCGGGTCCTTGTTTTGAATTCCACCGAACTTTTACCAATGAAATTTTGTTGTGTCGTAACTGTTTGGTTTTCCCGTCCACAATTTCTATCGGTTCCTCTACGAAGTTGAGCTTTTCGTTGATCTGAACATCTTCTAGTGGTACTATTGTCGTTTCATCAGTCAAACACTTTTTCAGATTCGATACATGAAACACGTCGTGAATAGTGCTCAGTTCTAAGGGTAGTTTTAGTCGGTAAGCTACGGGACCAATTTTTGCAATAATCTCAAAAGGTCCGATGTATCTCGGGGCTATTTTACCAGTCTTTCCAAATCTTATAACACCTTTCCACGGCGATACCTTTAAAAAAACCTTATCACCTATTTCAAAAGATAACGGTTTTCTGTGAACATCGGCATAACTCTTTTGTCGGTCGCGGGCAGCTTTCAATTTTTGCTTAATCTGGTGAATCTTATCGGTGGTTTCCTGAATTAAATCTGACCTTGAAATTTGGAAACCCACTTCCGTCCAACATAGTGGTGATCTACATTTTCGCCCGTATAGAGCTTCATAAGGTGCTGCTTGTATATTACTTTGATAACTGTTATTGTAAGAGAATTCAATGAGCGGGAGGTGTTGATCCCAATTCCCTTTGAAGTCCAGTACACAAGCACGAAGTAAATCTTCTAAGGTTTGGATGGTTCGTTCGGATTGACCATCGGTTTGGGGATGGTAAGCCGTACTTAGGTCGATTCGGGTCCCCAAGGCTTCTTGTACTGCTTGCCAGAAATGTGAAGTAAAGTGACTGTCTCGATCTGAAATAATCGAAAGAGGTACTCCGTGTCGGGATACAATTTCATCGATGTAAATTTGAGCGAGTTTTTCGGTGGTGTAGTTGTTACGGATGGGAATAAAGTGTACGGATTTGGTTAATCGGTCCACAATTACCCAGATAGCATTGTGTCCTCGGGAGGTTTTAGGAAGGTGCGTCACAAAGTCCATGGTAATTTGTTCCCATTTCCATTGTGGGATTTCGGGTTGTTGTAACATTCCCGAAGGTTTTTGATATTCCGCCTTCACCCTTGCACACGTTGCACATTTACTTACATACACGGCTATATCCTTTTTCATGCCAGGCCACCAGTAAAATTCTTTAACATCTTTATACATCTTATCAGTACCTGGATGAATAGAATATTTGGACTTGTGTGCTTCATCAAGAATCAACTTTCGGAGTTTATGAAGTGTTGGAATCTAGACCCGGTTTTTGTAATAATATACTTCATCAATTTTCTTCTCAAAATTCCTTTCATTCCCATGTAGGTCTTCTTTTTCTAGCTGATCTGCCTTCAAGGCCTCATCTTGTGCAACACGAACTTGTTCGGTCAGGCTACTTTGAACAATCATTCCGAGTGCTCGTACCCTCAACCGTTTAACTCTGTCTTTTCGGCTTAAAGCATCAGCTACTACGTTGGCCTTACCCGGATGGTATTTAATCTCACAATCATAATCATTTAACAGTTCTACCCATCTCCTTTGTCTCATGTTTAGCTCTTTCTGATCAAATATGTGTTGTAGGCTTTTGTGATCAGTATAGATGGTACAATTGGTGCCATACAAGTAATGTCTCCAAATCTTCAATGCAAAGATAACTGCTCCCAATTCCAAATCATGGGTCGTATAATTCTTTTCATGTACTTTTAATTGTCGGGAAGCATATGCTATTACTTTCTTTCTTTGCATCAGTACGCATCCTAAACCTTTACGAGATGCGTCACAATATACCACCAATTCATCAGTTCCATCTGGAAGGCTTAATATTGGAGCCTCACATAACTTCTATTTTAACGTTTGGAAGGCCATTTCTTGTTCTTCTCCCCATTCATACGCTCGATCTTTTTGGGTTTGGAGAGTTAGAGGTTGGGCAATACTTGAAAAGTTTTCAATGAATCTTCTATAATACCCGGCTAGTCCTAAGAATTGGCGAATTTCTCTTGGTGACTTAGGCACTTGCCAATTCTTAATGGCCTCAATTTTACCGGGGTCAACTTGGATTCCTTGTTGGTTCACAATGTGTCCCAAAAACTGTACTTCTTGTAGCCAAAATTCACATTTGGACAACTTTGCGTATAACTTCTCTTGCCTCAATAATTCTAAGATTTCCCGCAAATGTTGTTCGTGTTCCTCCTTACTTCTCGAATATATCAAAATGTCATCGATAAACACTATCATGAACTTGTCAAGGTAAGGTTTGCAAACTCGGTTCTTGAGGTCCATAAACACTGCAGGTGCATTTGTCAACCCAAACGGCATAACCAAAAATTCATAGTGACCATACCGAGTTCGGAAAGCTGTTTTTGGTACATCTTCTTCCTGAATTCTTACTTGATGATAGTCAGATCTAAGATCAATTTTTGAAAAATACTTCGCACCCTGGAGCTGATCAAACAAGTCATCAATTCGAGGTAAGGGGTATCTATTCTTTATAGTCACTTTATTCAATTCCCGGTAATCAATACACATTCGAAAACTCCCATCTTTCTTCTTTACAAATAACACTGGTGCTCCCCACGGTGAGTAACTAGGTCGGATAAAACCCCTGTCCTGTAATTCTTGTAACTGGTTGGACAGTTCTTGCATTTTAGAAGGTGCAAGTCGATAAGGTGCCTTAGCAATGGGTGCTGCTCCCGGTATCAAGTCAATACGGAATTCAACTTGTCGGGTCGGTGGTAAACCAGGCAACTCATCGGGGAATACATCTGAATACTCGTGTACCACTGGGATGTCTTCCATTCGTTTTTCCTCGGGTTCCTTAACTGTTACGCTTGCCAAGTATAATGTACAACCTTGGCGCAAATACTTTAATGCCTTAAGTTGGGATACGAGAGGCAATACCGTACCAGATTTCTCACCTTGATCAATCATTGCCTCATCATTCGGAAGAGGTATCCTAACAGTCTTATCCTTACAAACAATTTCAGCTTTATACTTAGATAGCCAGTCCATACCGACTATAACATCGAAACTTCCCAATTCCACTGGAAGTAAATCAATAAGGAATGGGTGGTCGTTTAGGATGAGTGAACAGTTTCGGACTATTCGGTTAACTAGTATAGACTTACCGTTAGCGAGTTCTATAGTATATGGTTTTGTTAGTTCACTAACCGGCATATTTTCTAAAGGTAAGAAGTTAACAGATACGAAACTTCTATCGGCGCCCGTATCAAACAAAACTGAAGCATACTGACTCGAAACTAAGAATGTACCTGTCACCACATTCGGATCATGACGCGCTTCACTCGATCCTAATACAAACGCGCGTCCCCTAGCTGTGTTGGAGGTTGATGCTTGTGCTTGGTTCTGCCTTCTCACTGCACCCTGGTTCAAATTGAGGCAGTATCTCCAAAAGTGTTCCGTACTGCCACATTCATAGCAGGCACGGAGGTTCGTGGTAGGTGGGGTTTGTTGGTTGAGTTGTGGGCGGGTTGGTTGAGGTCGAGGTAGTTGAGTTGATTGCGGTGGACGGTTAACAGTATTAGTGGGGGTTCTACAGTTGGGGGCATAGTGTCCCGTTCTTCCACACTTCTGACAAATGATCGGTTTGCAATCACCCACATGATGAAAGTTACATCTTCTGCACTTCGGTAACGTCCCTTTATAGGTCTCTTGTTTTACATTAGAACTGGTCATGGCATAACTTCGGGTATTTGGACGGGCCCGTTTGTTTTGAGGGTTTCCTTGCATCCTTGTCCCATAATCAGTTCGTTTTAAACTTGTTGTTTCACCCGGCATCCTTATCACTCCACTTCTCATCAGATCAAAAGTAACGACACCCGTTTGAGATACAGCACATTCTAATGTTGGATGGGCTACTGAATTCACTATACTTCTCACTGCAGGGGTCAGTCCCCAGATATAACGTTCAATTCGCTTCGCTTTCGGTGTAACTAACCACGGAACTAAGCGGGACAGTTCATTAAAATGATTCGTGTATCCCACATGGTCCGCTCCTTTCATTTCCAGATTCCATAACTCGTGTTCCAACCTCTGAATCTCACTTTTAGGACAAAAATGCTCTAGCATGAGGGTTTTTAATTCAGTCCATGCCATACGATTAATAACATCTTGTCCCCTTATTTGGACTACCGTATTCCACCACATCAGCACTTGGTCTAGAAACATACTGGTAGAAAATTTGACCACGCGGTTCGGTGGACACTCACTGATATTAATTACTGACTCGGTCTTTTCTATCCATTTGACCAGTCCGCTAGGTCCTTCAATACCCTTAAACTCAATCGGTTTACATGATGTAAATTGTTTGTATGCGTACTCCTGACGTGGGGGTTCGGGATTATTACGATCATTACCAGTATTTGGTTGAGTGTTATTATTAACAGTTGGGTTGATAACCGGTACAAGGTTTGGATTCGTGACATTATTCGGGTCAAAACTGTTTCGGGGTTCCCAACAACATTAACAGTCGGGCGAGTATTATTAGTGTTTATAACATTATCAGTAGTCACCGGGGTAGTAACACCCGGGGCTACATTAGTGTCCGGCGGAGGTATATTAGCAGTGGCCGTGGTGGTGCTCGTAGGTTGATTAACAGTATTGTTAGCACATATGCCTGCAGTGACTTGCGCTACAATTGTTGGTATCACTGCTTGTAGTTGACGAGCAATCATTGCGGCTACTTCCGCCTCAGACAAAGGGTTTGCTTTCTTCGGGGCCATTCTATAAAATAATCAATTATATAATAATTAATATCGTTTCACTATAACCAGCACAACTTTACGATATTACAATTTCACAACACACAACTATGCCAAAGAAACACATTTGTATTAATTATAATCATTACTGTACATATGCATCCAAAATTAGCGCATAGGCTTAACCTGGTATAGGCCAGCGCTTGTATATGCGTATCAAAATTTGTCACTAAGTGACATGTAGACTTAACCCGATAAGGGCCAGTGCTTGAAATAGTACTAAACCACAAACAACTCCCAAGTCAGCCCAACACGCTGTAACAAAATGCTGCTTGGGATATTAAAAGACTATATACATAAGGCTATACTACTATGTCCTATCCATTCTTTGTAACATGAAGCCACAACCAAACAACAACAGCCACTAGGGCTGCATTAACCGCTAAACATACTCCTAGTAGTATCATTGCCCGATCCTGACGCCCATGGCTGTGAGCACTGGATCTTTGCACAATTCTGATTTCTTGCTGCATGTACCACATGTGATATTGCATATCATGTCTATGCTGGTTTAGGTTATTTATCGAATGTGATTATTCTACGATCTGATCAGTCACTAAACCAAACCATGCTGAATCAGAATGACGAGGTGGCTCGGGTATCGGGGCGGGTAAACCCCAAGTAGGAATAGGTATCTCAGTGACCTGGACACGTGATGTTTCTCCCCTATGGTACGTAGATCGAGGTGGGGGAGAGGTGTGCTCAGGTGGCCGCACTGAAATACTAGCGGTCTGACGGTTCTAATAGTGGGTGGGGGTACTGGTGTATGCTGTACAGGTGGAGTAGGGGATCTGGGTGCTCTAGTCGGTGAATGATAAGCACTAGTAGCTCCCTGTCCTACAACATTCCTAGGAGATTCCCTAGGGGGATAGGTGTCACAACGGTAACCCGATAAGTCGGGTTGACCTGAGGGTACCTCGTGGGGAATTACCGCATCTGAACCTTCTTCCATTTCCTCTTATTCCTCCCCAGTTTCCTCTTCTGGATCCTCCTCCTCCTCCTCAGACCATGTTGGTAGGGTATTAGATAAACGATCAGTAGATCTTGACATATTCCTGCACAATGGTTAGTAATAAGAATAATATCCTTCTATATTAATCATAGTAAAATACATGCAGCTATTTATACACATAAGCACAAATAACCGTTTATATACACAGATATTTATTTATTATTATATTTTATACACATATGTAGCTGTTTTTACCTATTCGATTGTTTATCGACTTTTTCTCGAATTTCCTCGTACAAACAAGTCCGTTATTACGTTCCGGACCATAATAACCCACTTGTCCATTCGCGTTCATCACGAGAATCATCAGTGTATATTATTTAATATTATTTTATTCCCAGAGTTAATCGAGCCTACGGTTATCTTAGGGTATCCTAAGGGACATCCTAATTCTTTATAACCAATGGCTCTGATACCAACTTCTGTCACACCCCGACTAGGTAGTTGCGGAAGCGTAATACGGGAATGTAACAGATAACACTGGTATCAACCACATTGTTTATAAAGAAATTCAACAGCTAATTTACATCATATTACATTGGTAGGTACTATGTTTACAAACTAGATGAAGAACATATATCCAGATCTCGGTTCCTTATTCATCAGTACGTATTTGCATCTATTCACAGCTATTCAACTTTCCTTCTAACACCAAGCACGTAAGCAAATCATTCCATCTCTGCTTTACCTGAAAAGCATGTTAAAACGTGTCAACTACGTCTAGTTGGTGAGTTTCAAGTTTCACGAGTATCAACGAAATCAGTATACGAGTTCGTAAAGTTTACAGTGTGTATGTATATATGTATGTGTATGTTGTATTATCCTAAGCCACAAGTGAAACCGAAACGAGCTAAAACACATGGCCACCCTTGCCCATGCACTCCCGTTGGCATTTAATAGCCACTTTGCCCCAAGTACGTACTATGTCTAACACCACATAGCAGTATGTAATAAGTTTAAATGACAATGTGCAACTGGGTTAACATGTTCCGGCATACCCCACCGGCTCTGTTAGTTGGGTTTGTCAAACCGATAGTACTATCCACACGTCAACGGCACGAAGTTAACCACTTGTGTTTGTGGGGACTTGTCAAGTGTTAGTACTTAGATAATCCACATCATCACACGTTTTCAAGTATATAAGTATATGTAAACATGCTTTTCACCCCAAAAGTTCGTAAAACAGTTTAGAAAGTAGGGGTCGTGAAACTCACCTTAATGTTGTTCGAGCTGGTGGTACGTATCGGTAACTAGAATGTCTCGATTATAGCTTGAATCCTATAACCGGTATCGTACTGTTAATACTAATACAGTGTTTAAACCAAATCGGGCTGTATAACTAGTCTGGGTATAGCTGTTAGGCCCAGAACATGACCATAGTCTTAGATTGTGACGTTGCATACTATGAAATGATTAAAACTGGATTTGGCTCAGTTTCACCGTTTCCCGAGCCTAGCCAAGTTGATTGTTTATGCGTTTCGGGATTAGGTAAGATCACATAAACTTAAGTAAATATATTGATTGATAAAATGATTTGATTTATGAAAGATTTTAAGGTTTCGGTATCTGGTTTGATCGCAGGGTTCGTTTCCGTTTTCACACGGGTTTGATTATACAAAACGCGTAGAATCCACCCGAATTGTCCGGAATTCTCGTAAAAAGTTCGTTTTTATCAATATCATTCAAAAATATGATATTTGACCACTTTTGACATTTTGACATACCAGTCAGTCCGTTAAACACAAAACTGCCGGTTTCGTTAAAACAATTATAATTTAAATCTTTGATTAATCATAACTAAATATGTACTAATATATAACTTATGTAAATTTTTGTAAAAATACATTAAGACATGGAGAATTTTATAAAAATATTTTCAGAAATTTTATGATTAATTATTTATTTATAAAAATTCATTTAATATGTTATAATCGTGTAATAAATGGCCCGTTTATATCAAACGACCTCCGAAAAATCCAATAATTTTTACAAATGGCCACAATGTTATTACATAGCCCCTGAAAAATCTCCAGAACCTAACTCTTTTGACAAAATGCCTTTTTGTGCGTTTTTCGGCTGTTAAGATTCGATTAAACCATAATTGCACAAACCATACATAGGCATTTCCAATGATCCTCAAACTTTACCAGTGATCTTACCAAAACATATTAATCGCCAAAACCAAGTTTCATAATTTTTCAATATGCTTAGCTATTTTTCCCAATTAAACGCTCATAAACGAAAATAAATTCACCAAATATTCTCCGTTTATCGAAAAATTACCAAATTTGAACAGGGACTCATTTAAATGATCCCTAATGTCCCTACAAATTTTCACAAACTAAAAACAAGCACATCACAACCTAATACTAAACAACCCTTAAACGAGTGTTACGGGTTTACCTTGTCGGTTTTCGATGAGTTTTGCTAGCTTAAACGACTTTCCGGGTCTCGGGTTGCAAACTCAGTGTATCTACATATCATATAACATCAAACCAAGCATAAATCATCCATGTGACAGCCTTGATAATTAGGGTTTCGGTTTTGGGTTCAAACCGAACTTTCAAACCGTAAAAATGTTGTATTCATGTTCTAATCCGCGTTTTTGACCAAAAAAGTATATGTTCCTGGTTTGTAAACATGTTTAACATCAAAAAATGATTT
The DNA here is from genome assembly GCF_021521415.1 of Bidens hawaiensis. Taxonomy (NCBI): domain Eukaryota; kingdom Viridiplantae; phylum Streptophyta; class Magnoliopsida; order Asterales; family Asteraceae; genus Bidens; species Bidens hawaiensis. The sequence continues at coordinate 51,928 of NW_027497713.1, read as the reverse complement.
TACTTGGTTTTTATGATTTTTGGATGGTTAAACATGTTTAAAACTAATCAAGGATTAATTTTTCATGGTTAAACTATGTTAATCATGGTTAAAAATCAAGGAAAATCACTATTTACCTTAGGGTTTTGATGAAGCTTGATGAAGAAGAACAGCAAGGGTGTATTCTTTGGAAAATTTGGTACAAAATATCTCTAAATATTTTTTTATATAAGAGATACTAGAAGGGGGGGGTGGGCTGTGCCCTTTGCGGCCGCAAGCATATAAGGGCCCATTGGGCCTATTTTTGGCCCAATGGTGCCTCGGTTTTCGTGCCACGCGTAAAAGTCGGTCCAAAATTTAGTTCGGGTTTGTTTTTTTGCAAGAAAACTAGTTCGAGTGCGAAAACCAGCACGAAAACGAGTGTTTTTCAGCCTAGTTTTGTAAAATAAGAAAAACGTACTGACTCGTTATAAGATTCCAAAATATTTTCACGGATTGCTTAGAACATGTCACATAAGTGTTTTATAAATCTTTTTCGGCTTCACGGATGCTACAATGCTCGTTTTGATATTAACGATTGCGTTTAAGCTTATAACGTATCGATAAACGAAACCTTTTTCGTTTAAAGAGTTTTAAACGTACTGGAACCTAAATATCAATATGTTAGCCTCTATATTATATATATATATAACTCGTATATGACCCCTCAGTATGTATACGGGTCATAATTAGTATCGGTCGATTACTCGTTTAAGCACTACGAATTAACCGATTTATCGTTTACTTGTTACGTAGTGAATATAGTATACCTCGTTTTGTCACGAATGTCACATTAGTAGTATACAAATCTCTACAAAAAACGAATAAAAACTATTAAAGTATTAAATAAAATAAACAAGGGAAACGTATATATTTAGCATTATATCAAAAGAATATGTTTGTGTGTTAGGGATAGGATTTCTTGATTGTTTGGCTGATTAACTGTTTAGGAGTAAAACTAGCACAAATAGACTCATAAGAGGAAGTATATAGGACACGGAAAGCAACGTGATCAGCTAATCACGGCTGGCCACTGTTATTACCTGTTAGCCTTACTATCCTTGTACTAAATAGTTCCTTGAGTGATGACGTTTGTGTTTTCCTTTTTAGAATACGATGGCTGGATCTAGGGCAGTTGCTGGATCAGGAGGCCGCACCAGACGTCGTGGCAGGCCTCGTCGTGCCCGACAACCTTCGGTTGAAACAACTTCCAACACAGGAGGTGAAGGAAGCGCTGCTGGACGAAACCCGGACAACAATGAAGGGCATCAACTTGACCCTGCAATTCAAGCAGCTATTGTTCAAGCTGTAGCCACTGCTGTGAAGAACATGAATCCTGAAGGGTCTGCTGGAGGCCGTGAAAGAACTGCTGAAGGGGCAGGAGGAGATGGTAGGAAAGATGATGAGAGGGGGAAAGAGGCCTCGAGTGAGGTTAGATCTGTGAAAGTTGATGATAGGAAGAGAGGCCGAGGCGGGGTGTAACTATAAGTCCTTCAAAGGATGTGACCCACCAAAGCTGACTGGTTTAGGAGACGCAATCGCTACTCTCCAATGGATAACCACTATGGACAACATTATCCGTATTAGCGAGTGCCGTCCCGACCAAGCCGTGGGTTATACCACCCAATCATTCGGGGATGAGGCAATGTACTGGTGGGAGTCGGTTGAGCAGATGAAGAGTCGGGAGGAGATTAAGGCAATGAGGTGGGATGATCTGAAGGAGTTGGTAATGAAAAAGTTATGTGCTGATGTAGAAGTTGAAAGGGTTGAAATGAAGTTTTTTAGTCTGAAGGCGGGAAAGATGACACACCGCGAGTACACCACTGAGTTCAACCGCCTGTCTAGGCTGGTGCCAGACATGGTGAACACTGAAGCCAAACGAATTAAGTGTTACATCAGGGGGCTGCCACAAAATGTTCGCGTCTTGGTCAAGGCTAGTAGACCTGCTACCTTTGATTCTGCTGTGGGACTCGCAGAAATGGTCTATGACGACTTGGCGGCAGACGATGTGGCGGCGGAAGAGAAGAAGGGTAGGAAATGGGCCGCTCTTGTCAAGCGACCAGGCACTCTGTTATAGAACTCTAAGGACAAGAAACAGAAGGTGTGGGAAAGAAAGACATGCAAGATGTGTGGGAAGGTGCACGGTGGCGAGTGCAAGTGAGGCACTGGTTCAGATGTTTGTTCCAAGTGTGGGAAGGCTCATGGAGGAGAGTGTAGGCTTGGGACAAATGCTTGTTATAAGTGTGGAAATGTTGGACACTATGCTAATGAATGTGATGCAAAACCCGTATGCTTCAAGTGTGGTAAGACGGGTCATATGGAAAGGGAGTGTACTGATGGTGGAGCTGGAGGTAGTGGAAAGAAAGATGCCGATCAAGCTAGGCCAAGAACTAGAGCCTATATGCTGACTCAGGAACAGGCTAAACAAGTTTCGGATGTTGTGACTGGTACGTTCTTAGTAAACGGTATTTCTGCTTCAGTTTTATTTGATTCGGGTGCGAATAAGAGTTTCGTAGCTACACCATTTAGTAAATTAGCAAAAATGAAATGTTGCCGATTTCCTGAAACCTTTATAGTAGAAACTGCTAGCGATACTTCGGTTAAAATAATGAAAATGGTTAAGGACTGTACGATAGAATTAGAGGGACATGAGTTCCCTGTTACTTTGTATGTCATGACCTTAGGAAGGTTCGATGTGGTTTTGGGAATGGATTGGTTGTCCGAGTATGAAGCTCAGATAGTGTGTAAGAGTAGGATAATAAGGTTAAAATCCTTGGATGGTAGTGCGGTTACAGTTTATGGTGATAAGGAAAGTTCTGGGCTTAATGTCATTTCGATGATAAAAGCCGAGGGTTTGTTAAGGCAAGGGTGCGGTGCCTACCTGGCGTATGTTGTCAACGCTACGGCCGAGACGAACGAAATGAAAGATGTTCCTATCATGCGCGACTACCCAGAAGTATTCCCTGAGGATCTTTCGGGGTTGCCACCGGAGCGAGAGATAGAATTCCAGATAGATTTAGTACTAGGAGCCCAGCCCATCGCGAAAGCACCTTACCGTTTAGCGTCGTCCGAAATGAAAGAATTGGTGTCCCAACTGCAAGAAATCCTCTACAAGGGTTTTATTAGACCAAGTGTTTCCCCATGGGGCGCACCAGTGTTATTCGTGAAGAAGAAGGATGGAATTATGAGAATGTGCATAGACTATCGCGAGTTGAACAAGCTTACGGTAAAGAATAGATATCTGTTGCCAAAGATTGATGATCTGTTTGACCAACTGCAAAGTTCAAGTTGGTTCTCACGGATAGATCTCAGATCAGGCTATGATCAACTGAAAGTGAAAGAGGCAGACATCCCTAAACCAGCGTTTCGAACGCGATATGGACACTACGAGTTCCTCGTGATGTCATTCGGTCTGACGAATGCTCCCGCAGCATTTATGGACATGATGAATAGGGTGTGTCGGCCGATGTTGGATAAGTCAGTTATCGTCTTCATCGACGATATATTGATTTATTCTAGAAGTGAGTCTGATCATGCAGAGCATCTAAGAGAGGTATTGGAGACTCTGAAGAAAGAGAAGTTGTACGATAAGTTTTTGAAATGCGCGTTCTGGTTACGAGAAGTGCAATTTCTAGGTAACGTGATCAATCCTGAAGGGATTACCGTTGACCCAGCTAAGATTGAGGCAATAACAAAGTGGAAGACTCCACAGAATCCGACTGATATACGAAGCTTCCTAGGGTTAGCTGGCTACTATAGGAGACTCATCGAAGGTTTCTCCAAGATAGCCGCACCGTTAACCGGTATCCGAAAGTCGATAGTATTCAGTTGGGGTAGGTTTCAAGAAGAGGCTTATCAGGAGTTGAAGAAGAGACTCACGCAAGCTCCAATCCTTGCTTTACCCGATGGTGACGAGGATTTGGTTGTTTGTACTGATGCTTCGCATCGTGGGTTGGGTTGCGTTTTGATGAAACGAGGAAAGGTGATAGCTTACGCGTCTAGACAGTTGAAAGTCCATGAGAGTACTTATCCAACGCATGATTTAGAGCTAGCGGCAGTAGTGCATGCCTTAAAAATATGGAGGCACTACCTGTATGGTACTAAGTGTACTATTTATGCGGATCATAAAAGTTTAAAGTACTTCTTCGAGCGGAAAGAGCTGAACATGAGACAGAGGAGGTGGTTAGAATTGATAAAGGATTACGACTGTGACATCAAATACTATCCCGGTAAAGCTAATGTGGTCGCCGACGCGCTAAGCCGTAAGAATGAGGAAGTCCTTGCAACAGTGAAGTCATACTAGTTGATTATGAATTCAAGTCTTTTTGAAGAAATTATCAAAGTGCAGTCAGAGGTGCTGGTAGATGAAGGGCTAGTGAAGAAAGAAAGGATTTTCGGTCAGCAAGACGAGTTGATGGAAAACACTCATGGTGTTAAAACTAGGTTTGACCGTATGTGGATCCCACGCCATGGAGATCTCAGAGGTCGAATCTTAGATGAAGCTCATAAGTCAAGATATTCGATTCATCCAGGAGCTACTAAGATGTACCAAGATTTGAAAAGAGATTACTGGTGGCCAGGAATGAAGAATGATGTAGTAGATTATGTCAGTAAGTGCCTAACCTGCTTGCAAGTCAAAGCAGAGTACCAGAAACCTTATGGAAAAATGCAACCGCTTGAGATACCTGAATGGAAATGGGAACACATCACTATGGATTTCATAACTAAGCTACCATGTACAGCTAAGCATCATGATACCATCTGGCTGATTATGGACCGTTTAACCAAAAGTGCTCACTTTCTGCCTATACGAGAGGCTATCTCGTCAGAAACGTTAGCAAGTTTGTTCATCAAAGAGGTTGTATCTAAGAATGGTGTACCGTTATCGATCTTGTCCGATAGAGATACCCGATTTACTTCGAGGTTTTGGTAGAAGTTCCATGAAGCTATGGGAACAGGATTGAACATCAGTACGGCGTATCATCCTCAAACAGATGGACAGTCTGAAAGGAGGATCCAAACCCTTGAGGATATGCTACGTGCTTGTGTTTTAGACTTTTGAGATAGTTGGGATGATCATTTGCATCTAGCAGAGTTCTCTTATAACAACAGCTACCATTCAAGTATCGGTATGCAACCGTTTGAGATGCTTTACGGTAGGCAATGTAGAACCCTGGTGTGTTGGGGAGAGATTGGTCAGAAAGAGATAGGAAGTTTGGAAGTCGTGCAAGAAAAATCTTCAAAGTTCGATCAGATCAAAGCAAGAATGAAAGCTTCTCAAGACAGACAGAACTCGTATGCTGATGAGCGACGACGGCCGATTGAGTTTAACGTTGGTGACAATGTGATGCTCAAGGTCTCGCCCTGGAAAGGAATTATCCGTTTTAGAAATAAAAGGAAGTTGAGTCCGAGATACATTGGACCGTTTAAGATTATGGATCGTGTGGGTGAAGTGGCTTATAAGCTGGATTTTCCAGAAGAGTTAGAAGGAATTCATTCAACCTTCCATGTCTCTCATCTGAGAAAGTGTCTTGCTGATGACACGTCGCACGTGCCATTGATGGACATTGTGGTTGATGAACAATTGAAATACATTGAGCAACCGATCGAGATAGTTGACCACAAGGAGAAGCAACTTCGTCACAAGGTTATACCATTAGTGAAAGTGATATGGAAGAATCGCAAGGGTTCGGATGCTACATGGGAGTCTGAGGAAGATATGCGCAAGTTTTATCCAGATTTGTTTTAGTAACAGTTAGGTTTCGGGGACGAAACCTCTTTAAGGAGGGAAGACTTGTAACATCCCGTTTTTTAATTTCGGTTAACAAAATGAAAATATGAGTTATTATGAGTCGGGCTAGTGTTGGGTTAAATGGATATGGGCTATGGACTTGGGTTATGAAGAAAATAAGGAAAGACCATGGGCTTAAGCCCATGATCCATAATTATATAAGCCTAATTCTCATTTATCTCATTCATTTACACATATTCCATACACCACTAAAACACACACTTAAGCCTTCTCTCTAGTTCTTCCTCCCTCTAGCCGAAATCACCAAGGAAATCGATCCCGACCCAAGGTAATGGTAGTATGATATTCTATGAGCTCAACCCCGTTAGATTTAGTCGCAAAACGACGAGCCGACACCATTAAACCGTTAAAGTCACGAGATCCGGGTGGAATCGGGTATTAACTGAGCAAAAGATGAGCCTAGGGATAACCCTAGCTCAGATCTGGATCAAACGGGACGAAAAACGGTGAAAACGGTGCTAAAACACGTTTATCCGGCCACCGCCCGGTTTTCCGGCACCGCGGCGCCGGAAAGGCGGCTGGGTATTTAAGGATGTTAGAAAATGTTTCTGACATTCTCTGACAAACCCTAACCCTAATTCGTTAGAGTTAACGAACTAGGGGAGATTCATCAAGTGAATTCGCTAATGAAAGCTTAACGAACTAGCCCTAGTTCGTATCCTGATTCGTTTTAGAAAAGGCAGCGAATTAACCTCACTTCGTTATACTCATTCGTTAAAGGAAGATAACGAACTAGACGGTTTAATTCGTTACTGAGGGATCATTCGCTATAGGGTTCAATTCGTCAAAGAACCAGTTCGCTATGGGGTCCAATTCGCTACATGGACCGGTTTGATTCGTTATAAAAGTAACGAATGGGTCATTCGTTATGAACCCGATAACGAAGTAGAAGTTTATAAAAGGACATAACAGTACCTGGACTTAGAAAAGAATGATTTAATTACAAAGAAGCCCTTGAACTTTTAAGTTAGCAAACTTATAATGATTCAAAATTCTAATGGAAAATGTGTTAAGACGGTTAATGGAAATAAAATTTTTCCATTGGACCCTGCTAGGGGCTGCCGCCCCTAGACCCCGCTTCCAGGGGCGCTGCCCCCGGACCCCCGTCCGTTGATGGTAATAATTAGACTAGAAACGCGATGTGGGTAGTGTTAGATAATTGATACGTGTAATTGTTATACAGTTAGTCGTGCTCAGCTAAAGAAGGGAATAACTATAAACGATGAACATAACCGCATTTAGGTAAGTTTCTAGCCCCATTCCTTGTTATGTTTTCAGGGTTGTGTGCATACTCGATGTGATTAGTTAATACGCTTTATCCTAAGTGATAAGTGTATGCCATATGTGTTTTATGTGAATGGTATGAATGATTGCTTGTCAGTACGTGAACAATCTTCGGATATTGCATGTGCCGTCGGGTAATGGTATGATGATATATTTGTTGATACAAGAAATGAATGATGTATGTACGTATGAAACTTACAATTATATATATATAGAAAGGTATAGTATGGAGATATGGAGGAAAGGGTGACCGGACCCTAATAATATCTGTGGATGGAGGGTACCGGACCCTAATAATATCCGAGGATGGAGGGTACCAGACATCTCAATTTGAATCCGGCTCTACTCTTGGCCCTTACACATCTCAATTTGAATCTCAAAAATATCATCGTGTTAATAGATAAATAAAGTTATAACCAATAAGTGAATATTAGATTAATAACCTAAAACTTTATAAATTAATAATCTTAATAAGTAAAAGGTACCATGGATTGATATATTGTAGTTTTCTTTGAGCCAACATTCATGCCGTCATAGCTATTGCAGGTTAGCTAGGTTAAATCAGCAAGGTTCAGATTCAAGTCTTCCTACAATACCAATTCATGCAATAGTTTTGTGTGATGACAAATCAGCAAAGAATAATCCAAAAAGCACTGCCCGCCGTCTCCAATTAGCCTCCTTCCAATCCTCATTCATTCACCCCCAAATTCAGAAGGAATTGATGTAAAATGCCAAATAAATAAAGAAATTGAAGGTCGTAGATGTTATTATTAATTGCAAAGTTTTGATTGCAATTGAAAGTGGGCAAACATATTGATCAATTGTAACGCCACTGATAAATGGGCTATTGAATGCCGACAATGAATGTTTACCGGAGAAATAAAGGACGTCTAGCAATGTTTATCGGAGTACTAAAGGATCGCCGGCGGGGTGAAGATATAATAAATATGTGGGAAGACTCTAATAAATGTTACGGCCGTCTCAAGAGAGAGAATTGAGGGAGATGAAAGGTTGTCTATCTCTATTATAATGTAGTATAGATTAAATAACTTATATTTTTGTTAACGAACTATGTTAAAACCATATCTATACTATATTATAATACATATATAGGAAGGACAAAACCGTCATTTAACAAAACTCTTAAAATTAAGACATTTACACATGTTAAAGCATAGTGTACAACTTATAAAGCGTCATTTTTAATACATGAAAGAAACATATGGGCGGGATAATGTGGCTGAATAAAAATTTGAATTTTGTGCTTATGAGACTCACATAGTTCATTCTTTCCCAGAAACCCTAGCAGTCGTTTGTTTCTCTCTATCGTCTTCACCTTCTACCACATCTTCCTTCCAAGCGGGCTTAATTTCAAATTCACGCGCCTTCAACACGGTAACGGCGGGTTCAATCAAGCTATGAGGAATTCGGTTACCTAAATTTTTTCGCGAGTACAACTTTCTTCCCTAATATGTTCATTTTTGGCTTCGATTGAGGGGCCGGTGATGTTTTTGTTGAAGGCGGAAAGTGCAAACGCTTCTGCGAATACCAACCACCAAACGAAATACGGTCACTAATGGTAACAAATTTCATTAATAAACTCACAAATTTTAATAGAATTAGGGTGAACTTACTTTTGTACTTTGTTTATGCGGTCGACTTTTAAATGTGGGGATTAGGCCTGAAGCTGTCAAATTGCATAGGGTTGTTCTTGTGATAGTGAGTAACGCAAGTTTTGAAGTACTTGAAAGATGGAATTTCAATATAGACTGATAGTGTAGTTCTTGAAAAAGGGTAAGATAATTTTGAATCTTGAATCTTTAATCTCTGCACGTGTTTTCATATTAATTTAATGTTTGTTGATCTAAAGAGTTTAATGGAGAAGATGATAAAGTGTAACATCTCATTTCCTAGTTTCGGTTAATAAAATGAAAATATGAGTTATTATGAGCCGGGCTAGTGTTGGGTTAAATGGATATGGGTTATGGACTTGGGTTATGAAGGAAATAAGGAAAGACCATGGGCTTAAGCCCATGATCCATAATTATATAAGCCTTAATTCTCATTTATCTCATTCATTTACACATATTCCATATACCACCAAAACACACACTTAAGCCTTCTCTCTAGTTCTTCCTCCCTCTAGCCGAAATCACCAAGGAAACTGATCCCGACCCAAGGTAATGGTAGTATGATATTGTATGAGCTCAACCCGTTAAATTTAGCCGCGAAACGACGAGCCGGCACCTTTAAACCGTTAAAGTCATGAGATTCGGGTGGAATCGGGTATTAACCTAGCAAAAGATGGGCCTAGGTATCACCCTAGCTCAGATCTTGATCAAACAGGACGAAAAACGGTGAAAACGGTGCTGAAACACGTTTTTCCGGCCACCGCCCGGTTTTCCGGCACGGCGGCGTCGAAAAGGCGGCTGGGTATTTAAGGATGTCAGAGAATGTTTCTGACATTCTCTAACAAACCCTAACACTAATCCGTTAACGAAGAGTTAACGAACTAAGGGTGATTCGTCAAGTGAATTCGCTAATGAAAGCTTAACGAACTAGCCCTAGTTCGTATCCTGATTCGTTATAGAAAAGACAGCGAATTAACCTCATTTCATTATACTCATTCGTTAATGGAAGATAACGAACTAGACGGTTCAATTCGTTACTGAGGGGTTATTCTCTATAGGGTTCAATTCGCCAAAGAACCAGTTCGCTATGGGGTCCAATTCGCTACATGGACCGGTTTGATTCGTTATAAAAGTAACGAATGGGTCATTCGTTATGAACCAGATAACGAAGTAGAAGTTTATAAAAGGATAGAACAGTACCTGGACTTAGAAAAGAATGATTTAATTACAAAGAAGCCCTTTAACTTTTAAGTTAGCAAACTTATAATGATTCAAAATTCTAATGGAAAATGTGTTAAGACGGTTAATGGAAATAAAAATTTTCCATTGGACCCTGCTAGGGGTTGCCGCCCCTAGACCCCGCTGCCAGGGGCGCTGCCCCTGGACCCCCGTCCGTTGAGGGTTATAATTAAACTAGAAACGCGATATGGGTAGTGTTAGATAATTGATACGTGTAATTTTTATACAGTTAGTCGTGCTCAGCTAAAGAAGGGAATAACTATAAACGGTGAACGTAACCGCGTTCAGGTGAGTTTCTAGCCCCATTCCTTGTTATGTTTTCGGGGCTGTATGCATACTCGATGTGATTAGTTATTACGCTTTCTCCTAAGTGATAAGTGTATGCCATATATGTTTTATGTGAATGGTATGAATGATTGCTTGTTGGTACGTGAACGATCTTCGGATATTGCATGTGCCGTCGGGTAATGGTTTGATGATATATTTGTTGTATACGAGAAATGAATGATGTATGCACGTATGAAACTTACAATTATGTATATAGAAAGGTATAGTATGGAGATATGGAGGAAAGGGTGACCGACCCCAATAATATCTGTGGATGGAGGGTACCGGACACCTAATAATATCCGAGGATGGAAGGTACCGGACCTTGATAATATCTGAGGATGAAGGGAGACCGGACCCTAATAATATCCGAGGATGAAGGGTACCGGACCCTAATAATATCCGAGGTATGTGGGGTGAAACGCCCTTTATAGTGTAAGGTTAGCTAGGAATATGTATGGATGAATGATGTACAGGTTATGTATGTAAAGCGTACCTTCGGGCACGTATATGTGTATGTAAAGTAAGTTATGTGATTAACTAGAACTCACTCAGCGTAGCTGACTTTTAGTATGCACGTAGGCAAATAGGTTGAGGCAGCTCGCGTGATTGAAGACACATGGTATGGAATCGAAGATACTAACATCTCGAAGAAATGTTGTGATGTTTTAAAGACTTTGTTTTGTTTTAAATGACTATGAATGTTTTATAAGACAATATTTGAGGGTTATGTAAGATATTATGGTTGAAGTTTTATATCCCGCGTAAAGTTTTAATTAACTCTGATATATATAGAACTGTGTTTATGAGTAAATCCAACACCAAAGTAGGGCTACCGGTAACGGGGCCTTACATAAAGAAATCACGAGGAGATCAAACTAGTGTCCATAATACTTAAATTCATGTGAGTGCTCTACAAATAGCTCTATTAGGTCACCCCATAATCTATACTGGAAGTTCATTTTATTCAAAAAAATGTCATTTTTTAGTAAAAGAATTTTTCTTTTTAAATTGTTACTACTTTTTAAAGTACTTTTTGGAATGAACTTGAAATTTGAGAGTTTACATAGCTTTCGATGTTGCAAGGGTATTATAATACCTCCATAAGGGAGTGATCTCGGTTCTTTTTATGGTTTGATGTGTTAAAATTTCAAATGGGTGGGTTGTTGTAACATGTCAAAACGAGCCGAGCTTTGCACCGGGGCGAGCATATAAATATGACGGACATAAAAAACCGGAAATGGAGGGCATGTTTGTATTTATCTATTGTTACAATTTTTTATATCACTAACTTTTCATAATACCATTTTTTTATTTTCATTGTTCGGCAGGTTTGCAGCAGCTTAAATTGTCAATCGACGAAATTTGTTAGATTATGAATGTTCATATTAGAGGTCCAAACTTCCTACGTGTCATCTAATACTATGCACTAAAAGGAGTTATACATGATTGGTATAGATATATAATACTTAAACTGTTACATTATTAAAAAAAAGTAATAATCTTAATCACTCAAAATGTGGTGTGAGCCATACTTCCAGTTTTGATGTATACACCTAATAATGGAAAGAATGTTATTTGCAATATGCAGCTTATAACATTATTTTAAATAAATTTTTGAATGTGCTTTTAAAGTATATAAATTGAATTTTAATTATAAAAGATCTTTTGAGAAGGATATTTTTTTAAACTGTTCCGGTTTTGGTGCGGTTTCGAATATTTGGTTTTAGGTTTTCGGTTTTCATAATAGGTTCAGTTCGGTTTCGATTTTCACAATAGGTTCGGTTCAGTTTGGGTTTTAGGTTTTTGATTTTTTGGTTTGATTACGTTTGGTAATGGTGATAATCGACTGTGACTAATCTATACTCGTGTTTTGAAGTTGTAATTGGTGTTTAATGGAATGATTGAAGTTGCTTGAAATGATTGAAGTTCGCATTTGATTTTGATATTTAGGTGACTAATTGATCAATACATGTTCGTTAATTGATCAATAGGTGACTACTTTCTTTTGTGATACTGATTATTGATACTTTGTTTCATAAATGCAGATAGACAGGCAGAATCATGTCAGGATCATGACTATGTGGATGATGATGATACTATGGTTTATAAAATTCATCCAACAGACATTGGCTAGGACTATGATGGGATTGAATATGATTACATGGTATTGGTTTGTATTGAATCGCTTATAATTTATAAACATAATACTCGAATTATTTTGTATTACAATATATTGTTTCAGGTACTTATTACACTGACTGATAAATCCATGGGAAAGGCTCAGTATCGTTGAGGATAAATATAGGCAACCTCGACAACGTTACAAGATTTACGAGAAAATCTTTCAATCCCGGGAGAGTTAAGTAAAAGGTCTGTCAAGTATGATTTTTTATCAGCTTTCGGTTCTATAGTTTAATACATACTTATCTAATATACATAATATGTTTGTGTTAATACGTATCAGTTATTTGTTGCGTGTTATTTGCTTGTGTTTACACTTATCAGAGGTATGTTTTTGGGTTTGATTATGTTCAATAAGAATGGTATTTGTTTCGTTTAATAATTTGAATTGGTTTGAATGGATGCACCAGAGGATTTGGAGCTGATTTATGATACCAGAATCAAAATCAATTGCAAGATTGAACAAACGAAAGTTGAGGAGGAAGGCGTTGCTAAGTGAGCTTCATCGAGCTATTGATTTGTGTGAACACGCGTTACTGAACAACAAACTAACCTTGGTTTTAAACAATTGGTTCGTCTATTTTCAGCTTGGTTCTAAGATCTGCTGCTGATAAACATGGCAAGCATTGTCCTAATGGAGGCAACCCATCAGGTACAACAGTAGACACCCTGACTATGCAGAAGATAATTAAGAGCATTTTTATTCAAGATTCATTCTATTAAAAATGATGATGGCAGCTGGCATATATTCAACTTTCATCAGTTGACTTTTTTACGTGGCACTTGAAAATATTAAAACTTTATGTTGTAAAACTTGAAATTAGTCACCGATATAATCAATATGCTACCTATTCGATTTCTGGATCAAAAATTGTCCAAAATATAGATGCTTCATAAATTTTAACATATACCGTAATTATTTTAATTTTTAGGTGATTTTGATTTTCAATGCTCCAAAGGATTAAATGGTGGTTGTTGCAAATTCTAAAGAAAAGCTGGTAATTCTAGCTGAAGTTTCTTCCGAACAAGGTGATTTTATTTATAAAGATTGGAGTATTGTTTTTATTAATGTTAAACTATTATTTTTGCTAAATTTATAATATCGCATTCAATATACTTGTAGGAAGTGCATGCCACATGGTTCTGGTGATATCAAAAAAATTCCATGGTTTGGTGTGGCATGAGGTTACTTCCAAGTTGGTAACAACAATTTGTGTGTTGTTTATAGAATAACATCAAGGTATTGACTTCAACAGTTAATTTGTTTTTTTTACATTTCAGCTAAACTATTTTGGTTAAACTTGTTGAAAAAAAAACTCCGGTTTGGTTTATTTGGTGTTAGTTACACAAAACCGAAATCGTAGGTTAACCTTAAACCAGGATGTATACGATATTATGATGCTAAAAAATCTAAATTTTTAGCATCACCAGTGAACTTGGCATGGCAGGTTAACCTCATACCAAACATTCCATCTAAGTTACTTTTCATACACTACAACCTGACCAGTTTTGGTTTTTGATAATATTTGTTTGACCGGTTTGAGATGACACACGCCCCGCGACCTATTAAATTGTTGTTTACAGGAACCAGAGTAATTGAACCAATGGGAACCAGAGTAGTTGAACCAATGGCTGAATTGGATGGATATGCATTGAAAAAATGTACTTTGGGCATTTGTTAACTTGCTATTATTTTTATTTTTTTTAATCCAGAATCATTCACACGTTTATACACAAATTGGTCGAATTAGGATGTTTAGTTTAGCATGCTTGTAAAACTTTAGCTATAGGTAAGGTATTGATTTGTTTTTTTTGAGATATGTGTGCACTGATATTAGTGCAGGAAAAAATGGTTGGTAGCAACCACCACTTGTTAGTTTGGTCTTGTGACAAATCATTTTTCTTCTTTTCATTAGGCTGAGGGGTGTGGAGCGCGAGAAAGGGGGCGTGAGGACAGCCGCTCGCGCCCCGGGGCGCGAGCACCACACCACCGAGGCGCGAGAGGGGCGCGAGAGGGGCGCGAGCGCAGAAAAAGAGGCAGGCGCCGGGGGGTAGCGCTGGTGAACGGCATGGGAATGCGTAAATAGAGCCGTTGGGCTCTTTGTTTATTAAAAAAAAAAAAAAAATTTTATGATGTTGAGAACTCACCGGAGTATTTGAAGGCGAGGAGGAGGATGCCGTCGGAGTTGAGAGCCGACACTGGAGAAGTGAAAAGAAATGAGAAGAAAAGGAAGAAGAAGTTGAAGAAGATCATGGTTAATGATTGGTGGTTAATGATCAGAGGTGCAGGTTAATGGTGGTATTTATGTGGTGGTGAAAGGGAAAGGAAGAGGGAGAAGGTAAACAACTGTGAGCATTGTTGTTCCGGTGAACTAAAAGGTGAGGGACAGACAGACAAAGCATTCCCCTTTTTTCTTTTCTGTTAAGTTTAAAGATCATATTATGAGTTTTTATAATAATTCGTTTTTATAATAATTCGTTTTTTTAATACATTTATAAAAAAATAAAAAAAAAACCGCTCGCGCCCCCTCTCGCGCCCCTCCACACCATGTCCCGGGGCGCGAGCACCACTACCAACACCCATCTTATCAAGTTTCTCTCTCTGCCACACGTCACAATATTATTGGCTGGCGCCCCCACTCGCACCCCCTCTCGCGCCCCCCACACCCCTCAGCCTTAGTAATAAGTTGATGGTGAAAAATTTGGTTCAAGTTTGATAATTCTGTCAAGAATGACTTTCATGAAGTCAAAGTTGACCTTTGGTGGCAATGAAATGACCTTTCTTGATTATTAATATTATCTTCTCCAAAAACTATAAAGTTTTATAAATATTCATTTAAATATCTTTTTAAGTATTTTATATAATTAAATTATTATTTACGATAAACTTCGATAATAAAATCTATAATAAATCTAAGTAATGTTAAGCTTTTGTAAGAACGCACTCGATCGTCAATCCTGAACCTCTATCTAAATTTAGCTTCGTATTCTATCTATATTTATTTTCTCACTATTATTTGTTAATTAGGATTTATTGTTGATAACTTTCGAAGAGCATAACTCATGTTTACTATCGTTCTTACCGCGTTCGTTTTAACTCTTGCTTATTTCTAAGGTGAGTACCTGTAACAACTCGGATCTTTTGATGATAAACAAATACCATATTACCTGGCCCGTTTTCGTTTTCGAGAAATTTAAATCAATAGAAAATATTATTTATCTTTCTCTCTATTATTATGTTGGCTATTATAATTATTATTTATTATATCTATATATACTATTAAACCAATAGGCTTTAACTCAACTTCCTCTTCCTATTGGTTGTTTTCTAAACTTTCTATATATATATATATATATCTACCATCTCTCTAATTTTCATTTAAATAAAATAAATCAAAATTAAATTAAATTAAGATACAATCAATTCTCTTTAATGATTCTCTTTAACTATAATTTAATCTTTAATTTAATAATGATTAACCAATTTATTTATTAATTAATTACGATTTTTATTATTTATGTTATTTTTATTATTCTGTATACTATAATATAACTTAACCTAGAAACCCAAATCAATTTTCCTCTTTCACGCCTCCATTCTCATTGACGGTTTCATCATTTTCCACCTATCACTACCTTCAATTCATTTATCTGTCAAATTCACGGTCCACCATCGATGAAGGTGCTCACCATCAACGCCGCCTCTGGTCAGTTTAATCATCAGGTAGGCTTCCAGGTTTAATTTATTTGAGATAATTAATTGATATGTCATTCATTGGATTCAATATAAAACAACCTAATATACAGAGCTTACGGATTTAACTTTATTATAATTGTTTCTAATTTTATATTTATGAAATATTAATTTCTGAAATCAATTTCTGTAAATTAGGGATAAATTTTCCATGTGATTAAGGAATTCTTTAATTACGGAATTTCTATATTTTTATTAAATTATGATATATCATTTAATCATTTGATTTAGGTTTTGATTAAGCATCCTTAAGGGTTACTATAAATACTGATTTTGACCGATTGACTAATTCAAAATTAGTCAATCAAAGATTTTAATATATGAGGCTGATTCTAATTTGAAATATATGTTAATTTATAATTATTATAACTACTTACCATATGTTATATCAATGAATCAATTTTTAAATTGTTGTTTATTATATTAAAATTGTGGTGTTGTTAATATATAAAAAAAAGAAATCACTTAGTTATTTTTACACTACTTATATCAGTTACTTAATTATTCAAATGCTTATTAATTATATTATGTCAACTATTTCTATAAATTTCAACCATATGATTCACAATTAAAATATATCATAATTGATTATAATTATAGATATTAGATATACGGTAATTAATAATCATTCAAGATATACGGTAATTATTTAATTGATGATTAATTATATACATGTAAATAAAAAAATTAGTAACTTATTTTTCCACATTAAAAAGTTAATTCCTTATGTTTAAATATCGTTTAGAATTAAAAATTTGAATTGAATTATTTTGTGCCTATACTATACTTTAACAACATTACATTTTAGTAATTCAAAATTTGAAAATCCCTTAATCCTCATTTCCAAATTTTCGTCAATGATTTAATATAATTGAAGTTTCCTAATTTTATGTTTAATTAATTCTGTATATACATTCATTCTTTATTCCTTTCTCCCAAAATTCAGTCATTTACTATGAACTATATATAAATACTTCACTTTCACACAAGAATTCTTACACTATCACACCAAATTTAGCTAAAACGATTTTCTTGGTTTCTAAGGTTTATATTTTTGTTGTTTATATCATTCATTTTGTTTTTTAGTTTTTGGTTAAAAGTGTTATTGATTAGAAATTAATGTTTTGTTTTTTTTCCACCACCTGAAAGATGGAGCCAACAAACATCACAATGTTGAACCAATTGGATGCGCTAAACAGCGACTGTGTCCCCAAGGTGCGTATTTTGAAACTATGGCGTCTCAAGGACAATTCAAAGCCCGGAGAAGATTGGTCGATAGAACTAATTTTGCAAGACGAAATGGTTAATTCAAAGCCCAGACCAAAGTTCCATTTAGTCCAAATAATATATTGTTTAACATTTATTTATTTTTATCATTTCAGCTTATGGCTCCCAACTAGAATAGTTAATTTCATGGATGGAGTATTTGCTGCAAAAATGTCTTACTATTTGTTCAAGATTGGATGTATATATTTTTTATTATTCATGTATATATGTATTTTTCACAATTCATGTAATTTAATTGATTTTTATATAATCAATCTTATAAATTAATTTATTTATGTTTTTAAGAACCGAATTTGAACACTTTTTTTAGTTTTAATATTCTCCAATCTCAATAAACGTTACATCTTTTACATTTGACAAATTTTTAATTAGGCATAAATATCAAGAATTACCGATTCGTCTAAATTATTCCGCCCAATTAAAAAATAAACTAATAAACTAAATAGAAAATAAAAACTTCCCATCTTTTATATTTGACTAATTTTTAATTAGGCATAAATGTCAAGATAAAAAAGAATTATCTAATGAAATTTATTGTTAAATAAGGTAATGAAGCTAAAATCTTGACAATAATTGCGTGATAATTAAAAAAATTAATACTATATTGTTTAGTTAGTAAAATCTAAAAAATGGAAAGTTTTTAAATAAAGTAATAAAAATTAATAATAATCTACTAATATTCAATTTTCGTAAGAATATACCCGATCATCAAACCCTGAACGTTTATCTAGTTTAAGATTCAATGTTGAAAATCATAGTTATTAATATTCCGCAATTATTCCCTATTAGGATATCTCGTCGGTATTTCCCGAAGAGCTTGATCTACCTTTTTCTTTCTTGTTGAATCATTGTCTCTTGCTTGGTCGCTAAGGTGAGTAATCATTCCCCTATTTTACTTATTTTTAAACCGTTTTGGGGACATGTGCGTATCTTTTATATTTATCTATTATCTAGTATTCAAAACCACCGCAACTGTTAATCCTTGTGTGTATATCAGTTTATGCTTAACTTTCTATTTGCCTACTTACTTTACTTGAACACTATTTGCTTACTTTGGCAACCGATGTCCATTTTTATGGCAACGGTTTAGTCCATGCTTGGTAAGCAATGTCCATTAATATGGATTGGTTGAGCCCTTTCTTTATTGTTTGCTTTCTTTATGGTTTGATTAATTGTTTATGTGATATGGCTTAACTGTTTATTCTCACAGGAACAGTTTGCATCTTTCTTTATTTATTATATATTATTATTGTTGTGTTTTAAACTGGTGTTTTACTCACTCAACATGTGTTGTTGATAAAATTCTATTTTATACGCAGATGCAGGTTTTCATAGAAATTTAATGCAGCTTGGTGAAGACTTAGTGAAGAACTTAGTTAAAAGATATTTTAATCAAGAAATATAAAATTTGTATTGTTGTATGAATTATGTACTTGTTTGTATTTGAGTTATTTGATAATTGAATTAAATTAATAGATATTGTCATTTAAATATTGCATGATAGTACCTTGAGAGCTGTGGCAATCAGTTCACACCCCTACATTTCCGTAATAGGTTGGGGTGTGATATATTGGTATCAGAGCCGAAGGTTTAAGATAGGTCGTTGGTGGTTCCCTAGTAACATGCTTAGGAGCCCCATACGTGCTTATTTGTCTACCTGATGTGTTCTATTTGATTGTTTATAGCTTACATAATTGCTTGCTAGATTAAGTACTTGGTTAACTGTTTAAATAATGATTATTCTTATTATTATATTGTTACGCACACACACACAATTCCGAGGCTATGCCTCAACTTTAAAAGAAAATTTTTCATAAATATTTTAAATTAAATTAGATTGCCTTTTATTTTTGAGAAATTCCTTAAGAATTCCCTACTTTTGTTTTTACTCATTCATCTTAAGGTTAGGTAGCATGATAAGTTCCTCTCGGCCAAAGAGGAACACAACTGTCAGACGACCGACACCTTAGGTTGTTTTTAAACCGAATTCACAGTGGTTCGTGGCTTAAATTCGGTAACCTTCCGATTATGGTTTTTTACGTTATTTTAAATGGTTAGTCGGAAATCCTGCCTATTAATTTATCACTTTGTTTTATGTTTTGTTGGAGTCATCCTACGTGGTGATTCACGAGATACTCCAATTACCTAAATTTTATTTCGTTAATTCGTTATTTAGTTTGGTCGGTTAAAACGCCATGTAACGCTCATCGGGTCGACAAACTTCATTTCATTGTTAATTCATTTGTTAGTTGGGACAATCAAATTGCCATGTAACACTCATGGGCTGTCCAACTCAGTTATCTTATTCGTTAGTTCGTTGGGTCATTCAAATTGCCATGGAAAGCTCATGGGAGGCCAACATCCACAATTTATATTTCGTTAGTTTATTGTAAACTTAATTAAATAAAAATCTAAATTTTAAACTGACTTATCTCCTCGTGTAGTCATCACACTTTAATCATATTGACTACATCATCTAAAAACTATTTACGCTATATACCCCTTACCTTATAAACTTTTATCTGCATTCCTCATGATACGGCACGAATCCCCCATTTCTTAAAAGCAAAGTTATTATAAGTTATCTAAGACAATTAAACTTTTAGTATTTAATTAGTTTCTACAACTTATCCTTCATCTTATAATCTATATTTTTGGCCCTCATAAAATGTCTCATCTAAGAAACCATTGTCGTCCTCGACATCAATAGTCTAGTTCTCATGGCCATCGCGTGTATAGCCAAGAAGTTACCTGCTGCAACATCTGATATATAAACTCAGATTCAATACATTTACAACCAATTCAAACTTGTTCATTAACTTCCCTGATGGAAATTTTAATTCATTCACCCATACTCATCCTCATAACAACAACGATAACAACAAGCCCAAGTCTAGTTATAAAAACTATGCTGTTAATCAAATCAATTATCAACCTCGACAAAATCAAAGTATCTAAAGCAAGAAACTCTTCATCGGTATTCACTCGTTATGCCCCACTAGTAACTTTCATCATTCAACTCAACACTCATGTCATTTCTGAATCCAATGTAATCGCTTCGATCATCATTGCATATACATGCCCTACACCGCCTAATGCACAAGCCGTCACGCAACAGTCTACCCCTCATGCTCAACATGATGCCACTACTACTCGTGCTTGCTACCATTCAGGAGATCCTAATCCTCCCCGCGATATGTACCCCTAGATTTTCCAAACTAATCAAGTTCAAACTATAGTTACACCCTACTACATTACCCATCAAGTCCAAACCTACCAATCCCTCATCATTCGAGTTCCTCTCGTCAAACAAGATCCTTCTTACGTAACCCAAACTTATCAGATTCCGCACCCGCAAGCTCAAGTTTACAAACATACTCTAATCAAACCACCCTCTTGCAAACCGTTCACGCTCAAGCTAAGTACCCATTTTAATGATCCTGAACCTATCTCAACCCTTTTAGGATTCTTGCACCACAATTTTCGTTCTAAACAAGGAATTAATTTATGTTTGTGATTACTCTTGCTATTATCGGCCTAACCGACACTGTTAATTAAGAAACAATAGTCAATATAACACGTATTGATTATATGTATAAACCGTCTTTAACCCTATACATCATAATGATCATCACAATTCAATCAATTGCATGTACATCATATGCTAAAGCTAGCGACCAAAACCCTGCAATTAATTGAAGTTTCATAACTTGGATAATCATTTTCTGGTTCAACCGCAGCCGCGATCTGCCGTTCACCATATACCATCATATCATCATCGTTTTCGGTAATCTTTATATGCTTGATATTCGTTTTTGATCTGTAAACAAAACCCCCAAACCAATTTATTCAATCATGGACGGGTTTATCCGAATTGAAATTCTAGGGTTCTTGATTTAATAAGGGTTTCTGTCTTCTCTATTTAAATAAACGCTTTTGTATGTTAACCAACAAACACACCAGCGCAGGTGGCTGGTGTGTGAGCTTGTTAACTCTGTTGAGCCGGCTGCCGGCGTGGGTTAGAGTCCCGTCAGCCGAGCTTGTATTTTTTTATTTTTGTTTAATTGTTTTATTGGTTTTATAAAGTTTATTAGTTAATTAAATTACTAATATTAACATCAAATAGCTATTTTTTCTATAAAACCGACACTTAAACTAGTTATTTTCCGACTATTAGTTTAAATTATATATATATATATATATTAGTTATGAAAATTTATTAAAAGATCATATTTAGTATAAATAT
Organism: Bidens hawaiensis; assembly: GCF_021521415.1. Classification (NCBI taxonomy): domain Eukaryota; kingdom Viridiplantae; phylum Streptophyta; class Magnoliopsida; order Asterales; family Asteraceae; genus Bidens; species Bidens hawaiensis. Next base: position 30,146 of record NW_027497713.1, on the reverse strand, counting down.
TATTATTTATTATTATCTACTATCTATAATTTACAATATTTATTTTAAAAGCTATCTTTAATAAGAATATATAGAAACATTAAATGTATTTTTTTTAGTTTAAAATAATTTATCCAAAGTCTTATAAATATTTGTATGTAATCTTGTATAATTAAAATAAACCGTTATTAAATAAAAGTAATAAAAATTAATAATAAATCTACTAATATTCAATTTTCGTAAGAGTATACCCGATCATCAAACCCCGAACGTTTATCTAGTTTAAGATTCATTGTTGAAAATCATAGTTATTTATATTCCGCAATTATTCTCTATTAGGATATCTCGTCAGTTTTTCCCGAAGAGCTTGATCTACCTTTATCATTCTTGTTGAATCATTGTCTCTTGCTTGGTCGCTAAGTTGAGTAATCACTCCCCTATTTTACTTATTTTTAAACTGTTTTGGGGACATGTGCGTATCTTTTATATTTATCTATTATCTAGTATTCAAAACCGCAAATGTTAATCCTTGTGTGTATATCAGTTTATGCTTAACTTGCTATTTGCCTACTTGCTTTACTTGAACGCTATTTGTTTACTTCGGCAACCGATGTCCATTTTTATGGCAACGGTTTAGTCCTTTCTTGGTAAGCAATGTAAATTTATATGGATTGGTTGAGCCCTTTCTTTATGGTTTGCTTTCTTTATGGTTTGATTGATTGTTTATGTGATATGCCTTAACTGTTTATTCTCACAGGAATAGTTTGTATCTTTCTTTTTTTATTATATATTATTATTGTTGTGTTTTAAATTGGTGTTTTACTTACTCAAAATGTGTTGTTGACAAAATTCTATTTTATACGCATATGCAGGTTATCATAGAAATTTAATGCAGATTGGTGAAGACTTAGTGAATAATTTAGTTAAAAGAATATTTTAATCAATAAATATAAAATTTGTATTGTTGTATGAATTATATACTTATTTGTATTTGATTTATTTGATAATTGAATTAAATTAATAGATATTGTCATTTAAATATTGCATGATAGTACCTTAAGAGGTGTGGCAATCAGTTCACGCCCCTACATTTCCGCCTTAAGTTGGGGTGTGACAGATTGATATCAGAGCCGAAGGTTTAAGATAGGTCATTGGTGGTGCCCTAGTAACATGCTTAGGAACCCCATACGTGCTTATTTGTCTACCTGATATGTTCTATTTGATTGTTTATAGCTTACATAATTTCTTGCTAGATTAAGTACTTGGTTAACTGTATAATTAATGATTATTCTTATTATTATATTGTTATGCACACACACACAATTCCGAGGCTATGCCTCAACTTTAAAAGAAATTTTTTCATAAATATTTTAAATTAAATTAGATTGCCTTTTATTTTTGAGAAATTCCTTAAGAATTCCCTACTTTTGTTTTCTCTCCTTCATCTTAAGGCTAGGTAGCATGATAAGTTCCTCTCGGCCAAAGAGGAACACAACTGTCATACGACCGACACCTTAGGTTGTTTTTAAACCGAATTCACAGTGGTTCGTGGCTTAAATTCGGTAACCTTCCGATTATGGTTTTTTACGTTATTTTAAATGGTTAGTCGGAAATCCCGACTATTAATTTCTCACTTTGTTTTATGTTTTTGTTGGAGTCATCCTACGTGGTGATTCACGAGATACTCCAATTACCTAAATTTTATTTCGTTAATTCATTATTTAGTTTGGTCGGTTAAAACGCCATATAACGCTCATCGGGTCGACAAACTTCATTGCATTGTTAATTCATTTGTTAGTTGGGACAATCAAATTGCCATGTAACACTCATGGGCTGTCCAACTCAGTTATCTTATTCGTTAGTTCGTTGGGCCATTCAAATTTCCATGGAAAGCTCATGGGAGGCCAACATCCACAATTTATATTTCGTTAGTTTATTGTAAACTTAATTAAATAAAATCTAAATTTTAAACTGACTTATCTCCTCGTGTAGTCATCACACTTTAATCATATTGACTACATCATCTAAAAACTATTTACGCTATATACCCCTTACCTTATAAACTTTTATCTTTATTCCTCATGATACGACACGAATCCCCCATTTCTTAAAAGCAAAGTTATTATAAGTTATCTAAGACAATTAAACTTTTAGTATTTAATTAGTTTCTTCAACTTATCCTTCATCTTATAATCTATATTTTTAGCCCTCATAAAATGTCTCATCTAAGAAACCATTGTCGTCCTCGACATCAATAGTCTAGTTCTCCCCAACCTAAGGCCAAGAAGTTACCTGCTACAACAATATATAAATTCAGATTCAATACATTTACAACCAATTCAAACTTGTTCATTAACTTCCCTGATGGAAATTTTAATTCATTCACCCATACTCATCCTCATAACAACAACGATAACAACAAGCGCAAGTCTAATTATAAAAACTATGCTGTTAATCAAATCAATTATCAACCTCGACAAAATCAAAGTATCTCAAGCAAGAAACTCTTCATCGGTATTCACTCGTTATGCCCCACTAGTAACTTTCATCATTCAACTCAATCCTCATGTCATTTCTGCATCCAATGTAATAACTTCGATCATCATTGCATATACATGCCCTACACCGCCTAATGCACAAGCCGTCCCCCAACAGTCTATCCCTCATGCTCAACATGATGCCACTACTACCCGTGCTTGCTACCATTCAGGAGATCCTAATCCTCCCTGCGATATGTACCCCTAGATTTTCCAAACTAATCAAGTTCAAACTAAAGTTACACCCTACTACATTACCCATCAAGTCCAAACCTACCAATCCCTCATCATTTGAGTTCCTCTCGTCAAGCAAGATCCTTGTTACGTAACCCAAACTTATCAGATTCCGCACCCGCAAGCTCAAGTTTACAAACATACTCAAATCAAACCACCCTCTTGCAAACCGTTCACGCTCAAGCTATGCTGGATCCATCTACCACGACTGCTCAAGCTCGCGTCTATCAAATCATTCAAAATGCTCAAGTTTCAAAGTTCCAAGTCATTTGCAATTGATGATTTAAACTACTAGAAGACTTTGCCGCTCGTTGTATTCTATCTTACTTGAATTTGACTTTTATGCTTTGTATCAACTATTTAATAAATTTTAAATTAACGTTTTTTTAATGACATATTGAAGTACTAATTAAGATTTTCTATTATTATGCCCATCGAGTAAAGTTTAAAATTATCGAAGGGTGGCTTTATAAAATCCCCCATTTTAAATAACCAAACAATAGACGTTTGCCTATTTAAAGACGTCTCACTTAAAATTCCTTTCCCTAAAGGATTTCTATTCTTAAAATTATATTTTCAAACGTTTTTGTAAACCCACACGATAAGACGAGTTATGTGGACCATCCGACGATCTAAATAATTATGGCCCGGAACATAATTATCGAAGTCCTCGCGTGAAAATCATGATGCGTACGATTGTGTCATAATATAGAATTGAAAGTAGTTGGGATAACGGTACAAATGTAAAAATGATAAGGACATGGTGGATAAGCCGCTGATACATCCTATATATAAGTGCCTTTACTGGATTTACATTTGAAGCGTTATTTTAACTATTAAAAGTTCTATGCTATGAAAAATTTTTAAATTTTATTTTAAATTTTCTTTTCTTCAAACCTTAATGGTTTTGTTATTATATCCCTTAATTTCGGGACGAAATTCCATAAAGTAGGGGAGACTGTAACAACTCGGATCTTTTGATGATAAACAAATACCATATTACCTGGCCCGTTTTCGTTTTCGAGAAATTTAAATCAATAGAAAATATTATTTATCTTTCTCTCTATTATTATGTTAGCTATTATAATTATTGTTTATTATATTTATTATATAAATTTAACTTTGACTTATATTCATTTTGTACCCTAAACTTAAACTTTTATACATATATGTTTCCACCTTCAACACATGGGGACTAATGTGCAAAATCCACATTTTATAACCCATCAAATCTGTAACCCGGATCCATTACCCATACCCAAGTACCCATATTCATGATCCTGAACCTATCTCAACCCGTTTAGGATTCTTGCACCACAATTTTCGTTCTAAACAAGGAATTAATTTATGTTTGTGATTGCTCTTGCTATTATCGGCCTAACCGACACTGTTAATTAAGAAACAATAACCAATATAACGCGTATTGATTATATGTATAAACCGTCTTTAACCCGTAGTTCAATATACATCATAATGATCATCACAATTCAATTAATTGCATGTACATCATATACTAAAGTCAGCGACCAAAACCCTGCAGTTAATCGAAGTTTCATAACCTGGATAATCGTTTTCTGGTTCAACCGCAGCCGCGATCTGCCGTTCACCATATCCATCATATCATCATCGTTTTCGGTAATCTTTATATGCTTGATGTTCGTTTTTGATCTGTAAACAAAAGCCCCAAACCAATTTATTCAATCATGGATGGGTTTATCCGAATTGAAATTCTAGGGTTCTTGATTTAATAAGGGTTTCTGTCTTCTGTATTTAAATAAACGCTTTTGTATGTTAACCAACAAACACACCAGCACAGGTGGCTGGTGTGTGAGCTTGTTAACTCCTTTGAGCCGGCTGCCGGCGTGGGTTCGAGTCCCATCAGCCGAGCTTGTAGTTTTTTATTTTTTTAATTGTTTTATTGGTTTTATAAAGTTTATTAGTTAATTAAATTACTAATATTAACATCAAATAACTATTTTTTTATAAAACAGACACTTAAACTAGTTATTTTCTGAATCTTAGTTAAAATTATATATATATATATATATATATATATATATATTAGTTATGAAAATTTATTAAAAGATCATATTTAGTATAAGTATTATTATTTATTATTATCTACTATCTATAATTTATAATATTTATTTTAAAAGTTATCTTTAATAAGAATATATAGAAACATTAAATGTATTTTTTTAGTTTAAAACAAATTATCCAAAGTCTTATAAATATTTGTATGTAATCTTGTATAATTAAAATAAAACGTTGTTAAATAAAAGTAATAAAAATTAATAATAAATCTACTAATATTCAATTTTCGTAAGAGTATACCCAATCATCAAACCCCGAACATTTATCTAATTTAAGATTCATTGTTGAAAATCATAGTTATTTATATTCCGCAATTATTCTCTATTAGGATATCTCGTCGGTATTTCCTTGAAGAGCTTGATCTACCTTTATCTTTCTTGTTGAATTATTGTCTCTTGCTTGGTTGCTAAGGTGAGTAATCACTCCCCTATTTAGATATTTTTAAACCGTTTTGGGGACATGTGCGTATCTTTTATATTTATCTATTATCTAGTATTCAAATCCGCAACTGTTAATCCTTGTGTGTATATTAGTTTATGCTTAACTTGCTATTTGCCTACTTGCTTTACTTGAATGCTATTTGCTTACTTTGGCAACTGATGTCCATTTTTATGGCAACGGTTTAGTCCTTTCTTGGTAACCAATGTCCATTTATATGGATTGGTTGAGCCCTTTCTTTATGGTTTGATTTCTTTATGGTTTGATTGATTGTTTATGTGATATGGCTTAACTGTTTATTCTCACAGGAACAGTTTGCATATTTCTTTATTTATTATATATTATTGTTATGTTTTAAACTGGTGTTTTACTCACTCAACATGTGTTGTTGACAAAATTCTATTTTATACGCATATGCATGTTATCATAGAAATTCAATGCAGGTTGGTGAAGACTTAGTGAAGAATTTAGTTAGAAGAATATTTTAATCAAGAAATATAAAATTTGTATTGTTGTATGAATTATGTACTTGTTTGTATTTGATTTATTTGATAATTGAATTAAATTAATAGATATTGTCATTTAAATATTGCATGATAGTACCTTGAGAGCTGTGGCAATCAGTTCACGGCCCGACATTTCCGCCTTAGGTTGGGATGTGACAGTACCACATTCCCCTATTTTACTTGTTTTCCACATTTTGGGGACGTATGCGTAAATATATTTCTCATGTATACTTATACACAAAACTACAACTTTGTCTTATGTGTTAACAACTTATACCTTACTTGTTTATGTGCTTACTTGCTTTATATGCTTCCGCATTCCGAGAGGTCCAACATAATCTCAGTCTAGTATGATCATACGCTAGTCTTTAGCCTTTGTGCTTCTCGACATCTCAGTTATACTTGCTCATTTGGTTAATTTGTTATTCTCATACGACTTGTTGCAGCTATGTAGTTTTGTTATATATACTATATGTACAACTAAACTGGTGTGTTGCTCACTCAACATGTGTTGTTGACAAAATTCTATTTTATACGCATATGCAAGTTATCGCTTGAATTAGTTGCAAGACTTTGTGAAGATTTAGTGAAGAATTATGTTAGAAAAGATAAAATCAAGAACTAAATTTTTGTTTATTGTTTGTTTAATGAGTTGTATTTTGTATTTGATTTATTTGAAAATTGAATAAAATTAATAGATATTGTCATTTAAATATTGCATGATAGTACCTTGAGAGCTGTGACAATCAGTTCGCGTCTCGGCATTTCTGCCGTAGGTTGGGGTGTGACATGTTGCGGCGGGAACACAGTGGGTATTCTGTCGGTAACTGTTTACTTCATGATTGCCATAGTCGCTTTTCCAGGGTTTTATGCGACAATTTTGTGCATATGGTTATAAAATAGTTGTGTAGCTACAATGTATCTACCATTATCTAGAGCTATCTGGCTTCTTTGGATACACAAAAAAATTGTTTCAGCTTGGTACAGATTCGCAGTGGGTATTTGGTTTTAAACTAATTTACTATTTACTAATAAAGTAATGTACCAATTCACAATAGCTTTCATTGAGAGTTAACTACAAAGTGATACTTGTCAAATATGGTTAAACTTCTCAAATGAAAAACTATCAATTTTTAAGTTAACTACAAAGTGATATAGTATGCATTTACAACATAACATGTTAAAAAGAATGAATTAGAACCGCGGTCAAAGTGGCCACCATACTATCATTATTATCGCCACCACAATTCAACTTGTTTAACAAATTAAAAAAACTCCTATTTTTTAATTAAATTAAAAACAAAAAGAAAGATCACAAAAGTTGTGATCTCACCTGCCACTACTCTTAACCAGGAGCAGAGTTAAGAGCACTATGAATATCAACTGCTTCAACTTTGTCCAAATCAGTTAATGTTGAGTTCAGTTTTTGAGTTAACTCACTTAATTCATGTTGTACTTGTGGCTGGTCAACTCGGTCAAGTGGAACAGCCTCAACAACCATTATTTCTGCATAAGCAAACCCACCGCTGATGAAAAACTTCTTACACTGTTGCCTTCATGAACAGAAAGAAGGCCCGGTTGAGCTCTGCAGTTGTCGGGACCTGCCCAGGATAAATACTTATTTGGCACGTTGTTGCTGGAACTGTCACCATACTAACCTGTAATACCAAAAACATGAAAAGTACATACAGCTGCCACAAGTCATCATAAATTGATTATTGAAGCGAATTGAGCTCGAGCTCTCGTAAAGATTGGACTCACTTATTACAACACTTGTAACCAAATTTAATCATATACAACACTTTTAATTACTTAAACAGTATTCATCAAAGTAACTAAATTCAATGTAAAACAAAGAATCTCTCACTTACACACACGCACACGAGTGAAGCAAAAGCAGAAATATCTCAAGTTAGTTTTACATGAAGCAGCTACTGTGTGTTCATCCATGATTGCATACATAACAACAACATCATGTCACAATAGAATGCGCATAGTTATAAAAAATCATGTTTCAATAGAATGTATTTTGTTACAAAAAATCATGTTTCAATAGGATGCATATAGTTACAATATATCATGTTACAATAGGATGCATATAGTTACAAAAAAAATGAAAACTTAAAATTCACTCAGCTTTAAACATCATGGTACATTAAGATGCACATGATTAAGTTTAAACGAACATGATCGAACAATTAATTAGACAAATATTTGTGTTTATGTTCATTCGTTTAAAGAATGAACATGAACACGAACAATTGATGGACAAATATTTTTGTTCATGTTCGTACATTCAAAAAGTGAAAATGTTCGTGTTCGTTTGTGTTTGTTTCGTAAAAACCAAAGGAAAACATAAACAGGCATAAACAAACAAAATTGATCACTGAGAGGAAAACTTACTTTTACTGTTGTAGAAAGTAATCTATAAGCCATAGAATCCATCCCATCTTCCTCAGTTACATAATCCTATCTTTGACTCAACTGAAGGTCGTATAAATCAAACATTGCCACCTATAGGATACGGGTAACGCTTTCCTACATCTCACCCTCCCCGCCTTACAAATAGCTTCGCTATGGGTTAGTGATGTGTGCGTGCTAGTGGTTTGTATAAATATGATAGATTGGATATTTAGCTTTTGCACATGATCGTGTTTTAAATTTATAAAAGTGATTTCTATAAAGACTAAACACACATAAAAATAGGCAAGTGTACCTATCGTATTTGTAGAATAGTATTGGTAAGAACCAAGTATCGATCCGTGGACACAAATGTTTCTAATTATAAATCGTTGTTTTACTTTAATCGGAGGTTTTAATCATTTTGGGGTTAATTTTCTTCAAACTTCTTATAAAATATAAATACTTATATATATAATATATAAGTGACCAAGAAAAGAGATTCTAAACGAGTTGTTCAATTATGCGAAGGTTACCATCTAAGATCAAGAATCCACTTCATTTTAGCATTGATAAATAATATTTGAACATGTGGTAAACTTGCCATAATAATATATGATAGATAGCTCCTTAAACCTTAAGTGAGCATCTTTGGCACTAAGGAGATAGCATGCGCATTTTAAAGTCCACCCTTTCCTAATGTCATGTCATCTCAATGATGTCAATTTAAGTTGGCAAGTAGTTTCGTAAAGTAGAAAAATTAGGATTGACTTCGATTTCTCAAATACCAATTCTAACAACTTCGGGTGGTTGTAGTTTAGTCACACAACCTCCCATTGGTTGATTTATATAGGTTATAATTACACATTCCATTAACATATGATATCTTTAACTAGCATGATATCCTAAGCAAAGCCATTTTCGGATTACCAAGACTTAGAGAAATACATCATAACTCATATCTCATCATTTCTAAGTACTATATAAGGATCCGTGTTTCGATAATGTATCAAAGTATTTCTATCTTTCAAGAACATGAATCGATCATGAACGATTGCCAATAGAATTGACAACCACCAACTTTGAATTAGTGATTTAAGATGGTGAAACATTTCTTATCAAAAGATAATTGTAATATAACCATGTACTTTACTAGACTACACCATATATTTTATATAATTATCAAGTAAAACAAAGCTTCTTCATAGATTTTATATGGTAAAAGGAGTTTAGCTCATAATGAGCATGATGATAAACATTAAGATGAATGATAATAACAAATACATGATTAAACTTGGAACAATCTAACCAAATGTAGATGAATCTTCCTTCTTAATGATGATGATGATGGATGATGATGATGGTTGATGGTGATGACCTCCAAGCCTTCAAACTCTTCACTAAATCTTCTATGTGAGTGTTAGTGTGTGTTTTTATAAGTGAAAACCGGATAGAACTCTTTTTCAAGGCACACCAAATTAGTGCAACATGAGCCACTATTTATAGGCATTTTGAATGGTGAGGCACGGCCCCGTGCTTGATGAGCACGCCCCCGTGCAATTTTAAGAGATGTGCCAGATTTTTTTTTATCTTTTCTGTGACGTGGCCAAGGCCCCGTGCTTGATGAGCACGGCCCCGTGCTTTTTAGTGACATGTGCTAATTCTTTTTGTCGTTTCTGGAAGGTAAGCACGGCCTCGTGCTTCCTGAGGCACGCCCCCGTGCTTTTTAGTGACATGTGCTAATTATTTTTGTCGTTTCTGAAAGGTGATCACGGCCCCGTGCTTCCAAAAGCACGGCCCTGTGTTTCCTGAAAACACAGGCCCGTGTTTCCAAAAGCACAGCCCCATGTTTTGCTGCTTTCTTTGGTTTTTCTTTGGCTTTTCATTCGTTTCTTCGTTTGAGGTTTGGATTCACCTGAAAATACATTTTAACATGATAAGTAGTTATTTTAACTATATTATACGATAGAAGTTGTATTTTTTAGATATTATTTGATGCTAAAAAGATGTATATTTTTATATATATCAGTTAGATTTACTGGGTACATTGTTGTTAATGCTAATTTAAAAAATCTTGATCATATCATAATTAAAAAAATACACTTTTGACCAAAAGAATTCAAAAGGGTGTATGTGAAACACCTGTGCAGCAGCAAGCAGCAGATCTTTTAGCATACAAAAAATTGGCCATAATAATCTCTGTTTTTCAGCTTCTGAAACCGAAGGTTGCGCATTGTCACAAATGGACCGCAAGAGTGTATCGGTAATGAGTAGCCTTTTTCCGGGCTTGTGAGCTTCTTTGCTGTTTTAAATATCGTGAACAGACGCCAACTGTGCATCTGATAATAGATCTTGAAGATCCGCTCCACTAAATCCTTCCGTCTTTTGAGCTATTGCTTCTAAATTCACATTCATAAAGTTGAAAATGAGATCATGCGTTTTTAATAGAGGCATGAATTTCTAACAAGAAACGAAATTCATGGATTTGGTATAATTGGGTTTAAGTCGTTTTCAAGTCAAACCCTGAAAACCCGTTTAACCATAAACAGATTATGTTCGGGCAACTGGCAGAAAATCGTAGAAAAGTCGGCAATTTAATCCATCGGGTCACAGCAGTGCAATATCTATTAGATCGGTCTACTATAAATCCAAAAAAAGTTTCAAATGCTACGAATCAGAGAATAAAAATAAAATTTTAAAATCAAAGACCATTTTTTTAAAATCAAGATTAATTTCTTTGGGTAATGGTTTTGCTAATAGGATTAATTATTTTTGTGAACAAAGTAGTTCTTATTGAATTTGATGTTTAAAAGTCAGCTTTTTAATGTTTGAAAGTAAAAGTTGATCCTAGATATAGGAGAAAGAGAATCAAAAAATTACTAACCTTGTGGCAGCTGAAACAAATCCTCCAGTTAAATCTTAAAGCCTCAACAGACATTTGATACAATCATCATTTAGTATAATATAATAGTCAAATAGAAGCATGAATACTACAAATTGAGTTGTCAAAAATAATACACTAACTTTCATAACAACTCAATATGTCACACCAGTATTATCATGACCTCTTTTTGAGCAATGGAGTCAACTCATAAAAAGAAAAAAGAAGACATGGTGCTGCACAGCTGCTTTTGAAAATATATATCTACCTGAATTAGCAATGCAGATAAGGGTAACAAAGAGGGGTAAATAAGTAATATTAACATTGCTTACTGTTTTCTCAAAAGCACCAATGTATTTTTCAGTTTCTTGGGCCCACTATGTGAATATTGACCTTCGATTACAAGAAAAAAGTGTGGCCGTAGGCCTTTAGCCACACACATTTGGTTCAGCTCATATGTGGCCAAAGGTCGCGACACCGTGGGTATGATATGGCCACACACAGTTTTTAGTGGCCTTAAGTGGTATTAAGTGTGGGTAAAGGGTACTTGAATTAGTTGCTGGCCATCAAGAAGCCTCTCCAATAAGTGTGGCTAAACGGTAGAAAATAGCCACATGACTATTTACTATGAGTGACCATTGCACGTATACAGCCACATGAATTAATGTTTCAGCCACATGAATTTTATAATAATGTGGCCAATAGGGTTGTGTTAAGCGTGCATTGTGACCTATACCGTGTGGATATAGCAAAGCAATGGCCACTTAAATTTAATAATACTGTGACTAATTATATAATATAGACACTGAATGTTAAAAAGCTCGTTTCAGCTATTTTTCAGTCCATTTAAGCACTTAACAGCTCGTTTTTACAGCAAACAACATGCTAAACAGCTCGTTTCAGCGATTTTTCAGTCCGTTTCAGCACTTAACAACTTGTTTTAACAGCAAACAGCATGTTAAACAACTCGTTTCAGCAAGTTTTCAGTTTGTTTCAGCACGTAACATCTCATTTTTACAACAACCATCATGTTAAACAGCTCGTTTCATCGATTTTTTAGTCCGTTTCAGCACTTAACAGCTCGTTTCAGCACGTTTTGACAAGTTTTGCAGCATTTCAGCAATAAAAAATTAGCAGTTCAGCTCGTTATTGCCCGTTTCAGCAAGTTACATAACCAATACTTCAAAACGTTTTGTGTTTTCAATCCAGAAAACAAGTATAGGCAAACATTTAGTGTTTTCAAAACCAGTATGCAAGTATGTCCGTGTTTTCAATCCAAAACTTGGTGTCACGTGTAACAGAGTTTCTCAAAACCAAATGAATGCATTTAACTCGCTAACTGTTACATAGTACAAGGGTTTTAAGTTATGAGAGTATGTTCAACAACACATGACTCTAAGACCCACGTATGAACTCACACACAAACACAAACTTGACCCGACGAATCGTTGGTGATAATAAGTAATGTCAACAATACCGAAAGTCCTAACATGTATCCACAGATCATATCATGGCAAAGCAACCAAATATTCATCATACAATTTAACTTATGATCATTCAGTTCACGAGACAGATTCTGGCATGAACAAACTAATTTTATTCACAAAGAAAAGATTAAGAATAAATTCTACAAAATTTACCATAGTATGATATATGAATCAGGTTTCTCAAACAATTTTTATTATATTTTTCTCAAGCATAGAAAACTCACAATAATTCAACCATTACAGATAGGGTACTAACAGTTCAGCAGATTGCGCAACAAAAACTAGTTTAATGGTTCTATCAACTCATTAAACCGAATTGTGTAAGACCAATTGGGTTATCTTTTAAACTCATAAAACTAAGTTCCAGAAGTAGAACCAACCCGTTTGGGTTTGTTATTAGGGAGTTATGGTGTCCGAAAAATGGACCAGAATATAACTCCCCGAATCAGCTTTGACATATGTTTTTGTAAAATCATAAAAGGTATTCAAAACTCATCCAAAAATTACACAATTTACCTTTCTGGAAACTAGACTCATAATTATATATCCTAAAATTAAAAATCGATCAATAATTATCGTTTAACAGCGAGTTACAGACCAATCAATAAATGTGAACGAATCTGTCAGCCAACTGTTCTCAACAAAACTCAAACCCTAACATGTTCATGACATCACCAGGGTTCTAATTAATCATGTTAAAAACCCTCGTTAGAAAATATAAATCCAACAATGAAAAAGTAAAGATTCAAAAACATCACTTGCAACTTGTATCAAGATTGTTTAAATTAGAACGAATACTAATCGATTGAATCCAAGACCTAATTGCTTACATTCAAACCCTCGAACACCCAAATTTCTCAAAATTAAAGTATAAATCACCTACCTAACCAAAATGAGCTTCAATCGATGTTAATGAGTGATGAAAGTATTAGCAGCAGGTGATGGATTAGGGTTCACATTGGTTACTGAAGGGTGAATGTCTGGTTGGTCACACAAAAGAATTAGAATGTGGCTATTAATTATCAATAGTCACACTTTTGTTTTAATGTAACTGTTAGCTTTTAGCCATACATAAAAATTTATAAGTGGCTATAAAATAATGCTTTACGGTCACATAAACTCGTAAGTGTGACCATATGTATAAGCTTTTAGCCACATATGAAACAATTAAAGTGTGGCCATTAACTACTAACGGTCACACGTTTTGTTTCCTGTCACTGTTAACTTTTAGCCACACATAAAACTTATAGGTGGCTACCAAACAATACTCTATGGTCACATATACCAGTAAGTGTGGCCATATCTGTTAGTTTTTAACCACATCGTTATCAAACTATTGTGAGCGTAGATCATATTTGGCCATAATTTACTAAGTGTGGCTAGTAAAAGTCACATTTTTATGAAAGTGTGGCTAACGGTTTCGAACAACTGTGTTTTTTGTCACACGAATTGAAAAAGTGTGGCTAAATGTTCCAGCAGGTGTGATTTTTTGCCACAAAAATTCTATTTATGTGGCTAAAGGTTCTAACATGTGTGTTTTTAGTTCTAACAGGTGCGTGTTTAGTCACACGAATAACAAATGTGTGGCGAAAGCGACCTTTAGCCACACATTCAGACCTAGGTGTGGCAAACCGCCCAGAGCATGTGTGTGGCCAAAAGCCAATATTCACGTAGTGGCCCTTTAACAGATATATGAACCGTAAGGAACACGACGCATCAGCAGCACCAACAATATGCATTTTACTACAACCAGGAAGACCATATAGTAGAACATTAGATCTCATCCTTAAAGGAGCTTGTGAAAAAATCGTAGGAAACTTGAAAGGCAACTCAAGCATCTGAAAATTGTAAAACAGGAAATAGGATATTAACGCATATAGAAGCAGGAGCTATAAACTACTCACTTTTAAAAAACCAAACCGTTACAAGAAACAGTTCGATGGCAGTTTGTTTAAATGAATTGTTGACTTGAAAAAGTACCGAACAAACACGGACATGAGATGTTCGTGTTCATTCGTTTTAATATTAACAGAACAATCAATCGAGCACAGGATCATAATTGAAAACCAAATGAACGATACATATACATTATTTTATTTGCGTCTAAACTTAAATCCATACATAATTTAACTTAAGAAATGTCTATTCACAGGCAACCTCAGAATCAAAACATGTAATGTGTCAAATTCCAACCTCCAGAATAATTAATGGTGGAGCATGTTCTCATTTTGATAGTACAAACCAACACAAGATTACAGAACCATTATTGGAAACTTATAATTGTAAAACTTGAATTACCCGCAACCTTTAGCTCAATTTAAACTGAAAACAAAGTACATCCAATGTGATCAATCATCATCTTGATTTAATACTCTCCACATACTTCCCCAATATTCCACATCCTCATTTACCATTTCTTTCTGTTGCATGTCGAATTATTGACCGAAGTCGTCGAAACCCAATTGCTTGAATTGACCCATTTCTTCGACGATTCCGATGAAGAGTGATCTGATTTGGGTTTTTATGTAGGGGTTAGAATTAGGGTTTAGTGATTTGGATCTGAATATGTGAGTGAGATTAATTAGGTTTTGGTTTGAGATTGGATGAGCTAAACGGGTGGGCTTTGTGAATTGGTAGTCTTGGGACAGAGATTGGCCATGGATGAAATCATCGTCGTTGGTTGAATCATAAAGATGTTATTACTTGCTTTTAAGATGAATTAATCGTAGGATTGAATGCCCTTTATTAATGAGATTCAATGTAGAGGTGGGTTACCAGGTATGGCTAAGTGATCTGAAGAGTCTTCTTCGGCCAGTGGAAAATGACCGGAGCAATTAATATAACGGCGTCTCGTCGGAAATAGTCATTTACCATCTTGTCCTTCTAATATCTTTTATATGTAGATATCCACCACATTCCTTTGTAATTTCTACATATATATTCTCATTTTCCTTTTGTTTGCTTGAAACAGAGCAACCAACATGGTCGTTGTTTCAGTAGAAGAATTTCGTCGGAGCACAGTAAAGACCCGCAATGACTGGCATTTAGTCTACCGTCGCGCATAAGTGACCCGCATGATTCATACATGACCAGTGGTGATGGATGTTCATGAAGTTTAATCTCCTGGAGCACGCATAGAGCACATACATGTTTCGCGGAAGCCGGGTTGAACCGCCAAAGCTTTTCCGCGGCTTGTCTGCGTGTAGCAGAGCTTACCGATGGATACGTAACTTGCCTTCCAGTGGAAGAACCATTCATGCCAACGCGAATCTTGTTCGCGGCCGGCGGATGGATGCATGGTGGAACTCATTTGAACTTGTGCGTGGTCGGAGAAGTCGTTAGCAAGCCACTAGAACTTTTCTTGCGGGCTAGGAAGTTGCAATCAACCCACAGAACTTTCCTTGCAGCCCGCGGGAGTCGTAATCAACCCTCGAAAACTTTGCGGGCGACCCACAGGATTCCCGACCAAAGCTTTTTCGCAGCCTGCGGAAGACAAAAGGTGACCCGCCAGTATTTTTCTTGTTGTCCACAGTGACTGAATACAGTGTGCTGGAGCATCTAAGTGATAAACTTCGACTTCATTTTGCCCCACCACCCTTGTAGGTGCTTACGCGAGAACTACTTCGACCCATCGCGGATGATACGAAAGTTGTTAACATGGTGTCAGATCGTTTGTTACGCGGCGGTACGATAGCTGACGGAATGGACACTGAATTTTTGTTAAAATGATATTCGTTTTTTCAACCATCATTCTCCATCTGTGGCGCCTCTGACACGAGTGTACCGAGCCTCTGACGCGAATGCACCGCGCCTTTTTTAGGAGCAAAGAGATACAATTCAATTAGTGCAAAATCCTTTCATTTAGTAATCTTTTGGCTCAATCAGTAAATATGACGTAAAACTTGGAGGATCCTTTATGAAAATTGGACATTAATTCTTTGTGGCCATGTGCTGCCATTGAAAACGTACGTTTTGTTTTAATTGTGTGCCAGTCCACGATTACAAGACCTGCTCCTCTTCGTGACAGAAATATTTTCCGGCATGAATGCATCAGAAAGACCGGAGCATGTATGGCACTCTGGCTAAAATTAGTCACATAGGAGCCGTCGGAGCATGTATGACATCAAAGGTTTGCTCGTAGGCGGCAGAAGTTTGAAATGACCCGCAGGAGATATACTTGCAGCCCATAGAAGCCTAAATTGACCCTCCAATGTCATGCTCGCGGCCCGCGGAAATTGAAAATGATCCGCGGAAAATTTGCATGCGGCCGCGGTGGATGTAAAAGATCTTACCGTAGCTTTGCTCGTGGCTCGCGGAAGTCAAAAAATGGCCCGCGAAAACATATGTGAACCGTGTTGGCCCATCAGAACGTGCATGCAGGAGTGGCATGTTAATCTTCGGTTTATGTTTTGGCGTCTTCTATGCTTACGCTTGATCATCTCTATGAACGATTCTTGACCCACTAGAGTTTATCATTGATCTTCGGGGGAGTAACCCGCCGAAAATTGCATGCGGGGATTGGAATTGACCCGCAGAGCTCTCATACGGTCCACGATGGATGAAATTAGCTCAAGCGCATGTGGCCCTTTATTGCTGCGAGTTGAACTTCACGAGCGTATAGATGACCCGCCGTTAACGTTTCATGGTGGCGAGGCTAGAATGCCGGAGTGCTTATGTCACCCGCGGTGGCGGGTGTTATTTCTCCCATCCGCGGATTCCAGAGTTGATCGATTTTGGCCTGGCGGAACTTTTATTTATCCTGCCATGATAATGTTGGGTTAATCTTGACGGTTATGGATCTGGGTTGGTTATTCGGATACGAGCCAACAGTAAACTCAAGTTTAATGGGTCAAGTTTTTAAGAAGTTATTTATTTAATCACATGTTTTATGTGTTATTTAGAACATAGGTTAGTGGGTAGTTTGTTTTCCTTATCTTTAGGTGCAAGTATTTTATTCACTATTTATTGTAAGTTTGATTATGAATGAAGACAAGTAGCTGATTAAAATACTTCATATACGTGAGTATTTGGTAAGTAATTTAATGTGAGTTTTGGCCTGAACCAACATTTGGCGTCAGAGCCTAGGGCTCGGGAAGAAGGAGAAGGCCGGTTTGAGAGTCGGTTCACGTAAGAGAGCAGCCCTCGTCTGCGGGGCTGAAGAAAGAAAGAGACAGAAGGTCTAATCGCGAACCGGTGATCGAAGAAAGCTTATAGAACGGGAGAAAGTTAAAGCAAGCGAAAAGGGCTGATCAAGTTTATGATAGGCAGGAAGAAGATAAGCGAGTTTATGCAAAGATCTCCTCGCAAGAACGAAACCAGAATGAAGGCTGAACTAGATCAGCGAAGAAAGAAGCTGATGGATTAGGTCAGCAAGAAAGAGAAAGAAAGTCGGGTTCAAATCATTGAATCTTAAAGAAAGAAAGAAAGAACGAAAGAAGATGCGCCATAAGAAAGAACGGAAGAGGCCGGAGTCACTTAGCAAGAAAGAAAGGCCTCACAAGAAAGAAAGATTCCGTTGCAATAAGAAAGAAAGAAAGAGAAAGCATCGGCTAGAAAGAAGAAAGTATGAGCATCGATTAGAAATAACGAATGAAATGATAGCCCGAAGAAAGAAAGAAAACCGAAAGTTAGTGAGTGAACAAACCTGTGTGGTTCGTAGCAAGAGCAAGATCGAACCAAGCAAGAAAGCAAGAATGTGAGTTCACAGAAAAAAAAAAGAAAAGAAAACGCAGGTAGCAAGTATCCTGTTTATTAAAGCTGGTCAGCAAGCAAGAAGATTTGAAACAAGCAAGCAAGAAGGGACCAGTTAGTAAGTGTAGTGAGAAACTGGTTTAGACCGAAACAGAAAGTAGCAAGAACGACACTTGGATGAAATGCGGGTCAAGACGTCAAGATTAAGGGGGTGAATGTTGGGTTAATCTTGACGGTTAAGGGTCTGGGTCGGTTATTCAGATACGAGCCAGCAGTAAACTCAAGTTTAATGGGTCAAGTTATTAAGAAGTTATTTATTTAATCACATGTTTTATGTGTTATTTAGAATATAGGTTAGTGGGTAGTTTGTTTTCCTTATCTTTAGGTGCAAGCATTTATTGAAAGTTTAAATATGAATGAATGAAGACAAGTAGCAGATTAAAACACTTAATATACGTGAGTATTTGGTAAGTAATTTAATGTGAGTTTTGGCCTGAACCAACAGAGAATGTATGCGGCGCACTATGGAAGATTTCAATCACCTGGAGCACGCATGCGGCCCGCTATGGCGGAGTTGATCGCCGGAGCGCGCATGCGGCTCATCTTGGCTGAGTGTGGATCCGAGGGAGCTCAAAATGTGATCCGTCATTTATTACTTAGCGCGCATGCGGCCCACTATGGCGGAGTTGAATCGCCGGAGCGCACATGCGGCTCGTTTTGGCTGAGATTGGATCCGCGAGAGCTCACAATGTGATCCGCCATTTATTATTTAGCGCGCATGCAGCCCACTATGGCGAAGTTGAATCGCCAGAGCGCGCATGCGGCTCGTTTTTGCTGAGCTTGGATCCGCTAGAGCACACAAGTTATCCGCCATTTATTTTTTAGCACGCATGCGGCCCACTATGGCGGAATTGAATCGCCGGAACGTACATTCGGCTTATTGTATCATACTAGTGGCCCTCCATATTTTTCCGGTGAACATATTTTCAAAAGGTATATATCCAACCACTTAATATTGAAACTTGAAATCTGACTTGGTTGGTAGTAGACTGTCATACTTCCATAGGATTCCATAAGATGATGTCAGATTGTATAACTTGCCTTTTTTTATGAGCTTTTACCTTACAGCTTTTTGCCGTACAATTATGTGTGCTCCTTTTTTCAAAATGAGTTGATTTAACCAGATCAAGGAATATTAACTTTTGATGTTTTGAAGATATAACCGGATCTAGAAATTTTTGAACATATAACCAAATCTGGGAACAATAATCATCATGTTTAGTCACAGATCAATAGGTTTTTCCCAAAATTTGGTGGTTTTTTCTTTTTATAACTTCCAGATCTGGAAGTATTTTTCAGATCAATGAAATTTATGGGTTTCAATTGAACAAATCTGGAAATATTTTCAGATCTACGGATTTTTTGGGCTTCCATGGAACAGATCTAAAAGAAGAAATCATAGATCTAGAATATTTGATGAACAGGTCTGAGAACCGAGATGAAAATCAAAGTATAATTCGTTGTCGTGTCCCACGGATGGAGCCAATGAAGAAACATGGAATGGATCCGGGTCGGATCCATGTCGATGTTCCCCTTTCTTTGAGATGAACGAACCGACGACTCCGTCTTCTTCTTCGGTTGCTCGAGATCTGCCATGGAAAAGTGAGGGAGTGGAGGTGATTGCTAAGAGTTTCCTCTTGTTTACAGACATAAAAATATGTTGGAGGCCATGGGTCCAAGAGAAGGTCCTTCAAATGAATGATGAAGACTCCTTATATAGGAACTCCATGGCTACCATCATGAAACCCTAACCATTATTGGGCCAGGCCCGGTTCGGGGTTACCTCCACAAACCCCCAGCCCAATAGGCCTAGTTAGTAGACAATAATAATGTAATAAACATAATACATAATGTAATAAATAAAAGGTCGTACCGGGTTTGACGTACCCAACACCTACAAAAACCAAACTGATAAGCGACCATTTTAACTTCTGGATGCTTAACATAATGTTTAGAAGTTGAAACAAATTATTTAAGTCCTTAAACTTGTAAAAGATCAGCCCCAAAACCATGGCCAAATTAACGGCCATTCGGTAACATTTAAGGAAGCACTAGTGTGAAAACCAAAGAAATAAGCAATCATATAAAAATCTAGACTGTTAGCATAAGTTCCAAAAGTTAAAACACTTTATTTCTGTCCTTAAAACCCCTAAATGACCAGCCTCCAACCTCCAAAACTAATACTGAACCGTGTATTAAAACCCTTTTAAACCAACATTTTAATAACTCGTTAACTATGAAATAAACCGTGCAACCTACATACTATTATAACATACTTTTGCATACCTAAATATAATATTTTGAAGAATAATAACCTGACCGGAAACTGTTCTTCGTGAAACATTGCTTTTAAACCGAGCTAGGACCCAAACTGGCCAAAAACTGGACTCTTACTCGTTAGTGCAGATTTAATACATTTTGTTAAAACCTATGAAATGTTAAAAACAACTTATTTTAATGTATTAAAACAGGTCCTAAAATGATTGATAACCAAACTTGAGTTTTGTTAGAAATATAACATAAAGGTGCTAACGGGCCCAAACCGAAGCCATTGTTTGGGTTCCCAACACCCTAATATCAATATGAAAGTTTCAATAAGTCATTTTCATTGTATTATAACTGGTCCATAACCGTATTGTGGTGAGGAATCAGTTTTTAATCAATAAGCGTGGCTAAAGGCATTCTTGGAAAAAAAATATGATGGGTATATAACTAAAACTATGAAACATAAAATATTGATTTTAAAACAGAAAGTTTTATGTAAAACATGTTTACTTAAAACTCTGAACGTGGTATAAATTAGCCCGAAAGATACCTATAAATCGTGTGTTAAAAAGCATCCGGACAGGCACTCTGGTAACCCGTTTTAACAAGAAACAAGCCGTACAATCTAAATGTCATTATGCAGTCCAAAACTTATTATTTTACTGATATACAAACCGGCCGTAACCATTCTACACAAATCATCATCTTTAAAATCAAACTAGAACCCGAACAGGCCAAAACCGTGCCCGTAATCATTAGTGCAGTCCTAAATATTTTTTTATACCCATGGAACGTTGGAAGAGCTTGTTTTCATGTATTATAGCAGGTCTTAATAAGTTTGATAACCGAAAGTGAGTTTTTGTTAGAAAATATATCGAAGGGGCATTTTTGGAAACAAGTTAATATTCAAAAACTGAAAAATATAAAAGTATGATGTTAATACATAAACTTATAAGTTAAAATGACTAAATATAAGTTACAAGATACTAAAAGGATAAGTGGGTTTAGAAGAACGACCCGTTTGCAAGCTTAAACTCATTGTTTCGTTAAAACCGACAACGAGCCGACTTTATAAAGACAAATGCTTCAAAAATATAAAAGCATTTTTTTCTCAGAAATTTTTATTTGAAATACTTTGTGGTAATGATATAAACCATTTTCAATACATAAACACCCTTTTTGTCAAGAAATGACGTTTAAACGTGACTTACAGTAAAATGACATAAAACCGAACAAGCATCTTGAAAAATACAACATTATGAAGTTTCTGATTTCTAACAGTAAGTATAAGTTTACAAAACCTTAATTTGAGTGTTTACTTATTTCACCAAAATTAACTTAGTCTTTAACCCAATTTTTGCCGAAACGAACGTTAAACGAAAGTGCGGGTACTAAACATGTACAACACCAAACTTGTTGAATAATCAGAACTGGAAATAACATATTTTTGTATAATATATGTTTCTGGAAAAATTTGAAGTTCTAGTTACAAGAGCATTTGTTTATTTAAACTATTCTTTTAACATACATCAATAAGAACAGACAACACTGGTTAACCGTATTGTCACTTTTGCAAATACAAGGCATCACTGTTTAAACAAGAAGCATTAAACTTTTGATATAAATGAAATGTGTATAATTTCTATGGTCATACAG
Organism: Bidens hawaiensis; assembly: GCF_021521415.1. NCBI lineage: Eukaryota > Viridiplantae > Streptophyta > Magnoliopsida > Asterales > Asteraceae > Bidens > Bidens hawaiensis. The sequence goes on along the minus strand of NW_027497713.1, from coordinate 7,918 downwards.
TAACCCAAAACCTAACTGAAAACCTGAACTTTCAAAAAATGAAAACTTTATCGAAACCTGACAAATGAACCAAGGTAAGTGAAACTCCCGGAAGTTGAATTGTATACCTAAACACAAAACATCAATATTATTAAGTTATTTATGTACAAACTTCCCATAAATGGAAACTTTACTCATCGAGAACCAAATGCGTTGGAAAACACTTAGAATTAACCAGTACACAATACCAATAGTGAATTTTACATTGTTCTTCGATAAATTATTGTTGATTAATATATATACTAGGCGTACTTGGTGATTTCTTGCATTGTGCAAGCTCATTGATTATCTTTCATATACATATTGCATACGGACTGAGGTGAGTTTCGTGCTGCCCTTTTTACTCAAACTTTTGGGCGGGATACATGCTGGTTTTACTTATGGTGTGATGTTCATCAAGACTTGTTTGGGTAGTACTATTTGGGAGACCTCCACGCACAGTGACACTATGTCGGGTAAACCACACTCAGGTCTGCTGACCGTTGCGGCATATGACCTAACGTTTGGATTATTGCTTGGCAGAGTAATAATCAGGGACGGGTTCTGTTCGGTTGTAAGTCGAGGAGAGGCTTATGATCGAATGCAGGATTGATTGTGGGCTTGATTAATACGCACCATGTTTTGTACTTACATGCACGCAAACTTGTGCACTTTTATAAATTAACTCTTCTATGCGTATGTGAGCTAAACTCACGAACTCACCAACTTTTTAGCTGACTCTTTTTAGCATGTATTCAGGTACCCTATGGATAGTGATTTGGATTAGCATTGTAATGAGCATGACTAAGGATACATACATAAGTCGAACAAGAACAATGAAGATTAGATGCCAATGTGATTAGTAGAACCCAACACGGATTTCAGCAGTGTCAGAGAAAAGAAGAGATAGTCGTGTAGTTACACCTTGTTTAAAATACATAGTACAAATATTGTAGCTTATCTTTATTAATGATATTCCGCTGCTTACATTGGTACCAATTTGTCCATAAAACGGTCAGGCTCCCATGGCAGGGTGTGACACAAAAATATTTTCAAGATAAATAATAAGAAAATAAGTTAAGGAAATAAAACCATTCCATGTTAAGAAAACAAGGGAATAAAAAGATTTCCTAAGGCAAGTCATCCCAAATGAAGGAAATAAGAAAAGAAAACCCATCCCACATAGAAGGATGGAAGAAAGTGGAAGCCTTCCACATAGGTATAAATAAGGAAGATAAAACTCATCACACATGCAAAGTATGATAAATTTGGAAGCTCTTCATAAAGAGTAGAATTTCCATAGTAATATTCTTTTATGCCAAGCATGCACCTAGTGGTATTAGCAGAGGGTGCGGAGCACCCGACGCACACGGGCATAGGCTCGGACTCGGGCGAGAACGAGGACGATGGAGAAGGCAACGCGGAGGAGAAGGGCGATGGGCGCAATGTGGTGCTTTGATGGTGCACTATTCACTTCGCACGCTCGCATCACCGCGAGCCGCTTGAGATCCGCCTTATTGTTTTTGGAAAATGGAAGAGAAACCAAAACGTGACAAGCAACCAAAAGACAAGGGACCAAAATTGAAAATTAGAATCTAGGAACCCATCGCGATACGCGATGATTCCCACAATAAGATAATCGTGATACACAATAGTTCGTTGTGACTCAGCGACACATGTCGCGCTGGGGTAACACGTGGCAGACGCTAGGGCTGAGTCAGCATGCCACGTGTCATTTACATGCATGCGCGATACGGTACGGCTAGGGAAAAGGGTCCATCGCGTATCGCGATGGGACTCAATTTCAGCTATAAAAGAGAGGGTCACGACACTCCTCACCCTCACACCAAATCACTCTCTCTAAAATATTTTCTCTCTACCTCGTTTTGCGTGCATAGTCTCGTAGTACGTGCCAAGCTCCGAAGTTCTGATGATTTAAGCCCCGATACGTGATATAGAGTAGAAGTGATGCTTGATAAATCTTTAAATATCTAGCTCCGAATACCCGTGAGAGGTAGGGGTTCCGTCTAAGTTATTATTTTATTATTATAATAAATGTCTTAGACCATAGTCCGCGGTATAGCCGAACCTTGATTACAATTAAGCATAATATAACTTTTCTTAAGCAAAGGTTATAGTCAAAATGTTGTTTCTTCTTGGTTAAGAAATGTAAGCATGTACATACAAGGGGATAGTCAAAATAGTATTTCTTTATGATAAAGATAAATATAATATTCATATAAAAGGTTATAGTTAAAATAATGTTACTTGTTGAAGAAGAAACTCAGCATAGATGTTTCTTTCTGAAGAAGAAACATAGCATATAATTGGTAAATAAACAAAAGGACTAAAGGTCCAAATTTTTTATATAAACAAATGATTTTATCAAGTTTAAAGCTATACATAACAGGCTAAAGGTCTGAAGCTAGATCATCAATCTAGTTATTTATATAAAGGTTATTCTCGTACTATAGGTCTGAGGTAACAAACCAAGAAGCAGAAATCAGTATCAGAAATTGATCATAAACAGAAAAGGTGAATGCGCCCTAAACTTTTACAAACTAGTTTAGAGTCAGAATGTTTGCATAGGATCTACGAATTCTTAAAACCTTGTGTTACAATAATAAGAAACAGACACTCTGATTAAAAGTATACATGTGTCTGGATCCATTCATACATGGTGACTCGGAGTTCCCGAGGGCCATGCATATCATCAAGCATGCCTCTGGAAGTGTACGGGACGGTTTAAAGAAATGATATTGTGTATATGATTAACTGTACATGTACTTAAGGTAATTTTATCCTAATTGTGTTGTGTGCCTATTGAGTAGTCACAAAGGTATTATTGTTGGTTTCACAAAGGTATTGAAAAGATTTTACAACTGACTCGGCGTCATTCACCAGCTGTGTACTGACGTACTTTCTAACCCATTTACAGGAAGTCAGAAAGGTTAGAACAGACAAGCAAGACATGATAGAAGATTGAATATATAGTCATTAGATGCTATCCGGTGGCTCAGATATTTAATTTAAAAATACTATAAAGAATTACGTTCTCTAAAAGACAGGTATTTGAAGTATTAAATGGGTATCTAAACCCGAGTTTTCAATATAATAATATTTTATTCAGGACTTCTGCTGAAAAGAATATATTTCTCAATAAGCTTTATAAACATCAAACGGGTATTTTAACCCATTATTTTATAAAAGAATATTTTATATTAAAAGACTTCCACTAAAACAAACCTACAACTCTGATGTATTTATAAAACAGGTACCAACTATTGGTCACACGCCTAGGCCCTAAGTCGGGGTGTGACACTAGACCACATACACGTATACGATATCCACGTTAAGTACCTTGTATCCATAGCGAGACCACATTACCATAGCAACGCGTGCCCTAAACACAGTATAGCTTTAGTCCTTTATTGTGTTCATACACGTGCTTTCCTGTCCATAGCAACACACTATCATGGCCATAAAAGGAACGTCTACTAAAATCCATAGAAGGAACATTTGTCTATCATATAAGCACTCGCTTACTACCCACGAGCATTCATTATGTATACTGGTATAAGGTACAATGACATCCCTGATGTCCACGTCAAGACCTACTGATGTTCTTAGACAACTTAACATAAAAGAGTTAAGTATATTTACTATTAGTTTACCCATTTACTCACATATAAAACATATCTCGTTCATCCTTCATCTTCTTTCACGGGTATGCATACAACCCCAAAAACTTTTAAAGGTAAAAAGAGGGCTATAACTCACCTGGATCCTGAAGCGTTCTGAGTTATTAGTAATCCTTTTCTTTAATTGAACACGACTAACTATTTAAGTTGTTTACACATTAATAATCCATTTCTTAGACTAACATAACTAACTACACTAACTTAACTGAACTCTCATTAACTGTACTACTGGGGTAAGTTAGTTTTATCACTTGCAAATCAAGCTCAACTCCTACTCGCAGGTTAAGCTCAATTCTTCACTCGCAAGCTAACTACATTCACAACTCGCAAGTCTGCCAATTTGCATTTGCAAGTCTGCCTAATTTTCATTTGCAACTCTGCCCATTTGCATTTGCAAGTGTGCCCAAATTGCATTTGCAATTTTGGGCCAATTTGTATTTGCATGTGTGTCCAATTTGTATTTTCAGTTTTAGGCCAATTTGCATTTGCAAGTCTGCCCAATTTGCATTTGTATGTCTGGGCCAATTTGCATTTTCAAGTATGCCCAATTTGCATTTGCAAGTATGCCCAATTTTCACTTGCAAGTCTGGGTCAATTTGCATTTGCAAGTCTGTCTAATTTGCACTTGCAAGTCTTGGCCATTTTGCATTTGCAAGTCTGTCCAATTTGCATTTGCAAATCGGGGCCAATTTGCAACTCGTATTTTCTTCCAAATCTAATCCATATTTTTCCTAATCTTGCTTACATAAAGGTTGGGACTTTATTGAGCGTTTCATCCTGATCTATTGTCACACTAAATTCCATGCAAAATTGACTTCATTTACATTTTATTTTATGAATCGAACACTACTCGTTTTACCCTAACCGAACGGACCAACTAGTTTATTGTAATTTTTGCAACTTTAACACTTACCACAACCAGATCTAACGTCGTATCGATTTTATGGCAATCCGACATCAAATACGTAACCTTTTTAACTAAAACATATCTTTTCAAGGTCAGTTCGGATTTGGGTTTAGACATGGGTTTGATCTTGGTCTTTCTTCTTGATTGCACGACAACGAATACTAGATGATTCTTTCTTGTTCCTCTTGTTTTAAGATCCAGCTTTGGATGGTGAATGGAGAGAGAGTGTGTGTGTGTGTGTAGGAAAAAGATGGATTATGAGATCTAGGTTTTAAGGAGGTTTAAGTTTCTTATATATACCAAGCCCATGGACCTCAAGCCCATTACCACCTTCAAGTCCATGTTTTAATTTCTAAGCCCATCACTCAACTTATTATTATTCAAAATAAATAAATAATAACGCATAGTAATAAAAATATTTTATTATAGTTTATCTAGAAAGACGGGATGTTACAATTCTACCCTCCTTATAAAAGGTTTCATCCTCGAAACCTGCTTAATCCTTGTAAAAGGAATACTTCATGTATTCGCTTATCTTTGCACACATAGTCTCATCCATCCTTTAACCGCCTTAGCTTCCTATGCTATCTTTCTCAGTCACTGAGTGGGGTTCATGAGTATTAGTTGTTTAAGGTAGCTTGTCCATAAAGCCCTCGATGATATGCTTCATGTCCTGACTTAACAAGTCTTGTCTCGTCTTTTAAGGGACATTGTATTATACTATTCTAACACTATCGTTTACTTTAACTTATAAGGTCTTGCATCACGTGACTGTCATTCACACACAAGTCATTCATAACATAACTTTAATCCATAACATCATATTCAATCATAAGTCTAAATTGTAAATTTAAATAGTACGCACGAAATCATTAAGAGTCATACATGACATGAAACTTAAAACAAAACATCTTATTCTTCACTAGCGCTCGTTCATGTTGCTTCTTGAGTAAACTAACGAGTTCTAAGCATTCCTCTTATCTCCATCTTCTCCTCTCAGCTTCTTGCATTCTTTTGCCTTATAACTAGCAGCTCCACAATTGAAACATTGTGGTTGTTGTCACACCCCGACCAAAGGCGGCGGAAAACGCCGGGATGCGACGGATTGTCCATAAGCGCATGACACTATTTAAAGCGACAATATTTAACAACTCATTTCAACATCAAAATGTCACATAACAATATCCATAGATAATCATAAAAAAATATAGCAAATAAATATATTTTTCAATTTGCTAATATCCTAACGGTCTTCGTTACGTTTTCTCCAAACTCCATAATCAACCAAACGCCAAAAACCTGTAACATTGCATAAGATAAAGTTTATCAACACAAAGGTTGGTGAGCAATTCATAGTTTTGAACAAATATGTATATAATAAGATATGCCACAACTTGTATACGAAACAATAAATAAAAGCAATAAATTGGATAAAATTGAGGTCGCTAATAAGAATAGATTAGCGGCACCGTCTATAAGATAATACCAAATAGATTCAGATTTCATGAGGTCGTTAATAAGAATACATTAACGATACCGTGCTATAAGTGAATACCAGATAGTTCATGGATTTATGAATCAACCAACCAAAAGCGGTAAACACATAAGCATATACACATGTAAGCATAGAACACCAAATCGAGCATTTATTTAAGTAAAATATACAATAAAGTTAGTGGTTTAAGGTTCAAGTATAAAACATTTAATTTGAATAAGTATGCAATATCACTCCCAAAACGAAATATGGAAAATGGGGTATGAAAGTACTCACATTCAAGTATAAAACTTGGTCGGTAAAAGTCGGGAAAATGGAAGGGCGGAGTCTAACGAACAAAGCCTAAATAAAAATTAAAGCCTTGTATTAGAAAGATTATTTTATGAAAACTTTAAAATAAAAGATAAGAAATGTAAGCATTTAAAGTTTAAGGTTTTAAAGTAACTATTTAAGAAATTATAATAAGAACCCTTTAAAAATGTAAGTTTGCTCGAAACCGTGTTAAAGTATCTAATCTTAATATCTCCTCAACCTATCTACTATTATAATAAAATAAGGTTTTAGACACATGTCAATCATACACAATCTCCTCCTTTTATTTTAACTTCCTATAATTGAGACACGTGGCCTCACAACAGTGTAGAATTTGACAGTTGAGTATGACAGTTTTACATATAGTCTCGCACCACATCTCTGTATTTTAGAATCCTTCCCACAACATGCAATTGAACGATTACACAGTTAAAAGATATGATTTTGACTCATTGAAGTCGAATTCCACCGAGAATGGGGGGGAATTGGTTACAGAAAGTCGTCTTCTTTGCCGGGTCGCGCCGAGCTTTTGTACGAGACCTCACTTTTCTTGACGCGGACTTTCCGTTTTTTTCATGTAACTACATATCATACAAATATGATGAATTATGATCGTGTTTGTGGATAAAAATGTTATATTTACCGCTTCTGGCGTAGGAGAAAGAGAAAATGCTCAAAGTGAATTTTGATATATTCAGCCTTTTTTTTTCTCCGAATTAGATGTTATAAATCAAGTGTTGCTTAAAGTTCACTCAATATTAATTTGATTGTACAACCAAATGACCAATCTGGAGTCATTTTGCATCGATTTTATAGAATACCCAGTTAGTTTCGATGCCCTCGAAAATATGAGTTTTTGAATTTGTGCTTGATTGTTGAGTTAATTTTGTGGATGCAATTGGTTTATTTTGTTCTTTCCTTCTGTTTGTATAGACCTTATTTACAGACTTGGGGTTTAGTTTAATCTATTTGTATGACTGAATCAGGCTAATTCTTCTTTTTGTTGTTGCAGAATTGTAGCTTGAAATCACCCTATCTAAGGCATATCCCCAACATCTTCCTCTAACATAATTAGCTCATAAAAGCTCTTGATTGTAGGGGTGTGCATATAACCGGAACAACCGAATCAAAACCAAAAAACCCAAATAAACCGAACCGAAAAAACCAAACCGAATTAAAAACCAGCGGTTCGGTTTTAAACTTTAGCAAATACCGAAATATTGGTTTTGGTTCGGTTTTGTATATTGTAACGAACCGAAAAACCGAACCGCACATATTAATTTTTTACTGAGTTTGACTGATGGACACCCTGGATCCTGTCATTTAACTGAGATGTTCCATTCTGCTGCTAACGTTGTTCACCGCCATTGTGTCCGTTACCCATCTGAGTCGTTCCACAACTACCAATATTTGGGATTTCCAAATTAGTACAATTAAGTAGTATTATTAATTTTGACAGCATTAAGCAGTGTCTTGACGAGAACT